>NW_013867435.1:0-380 GCF_000517525.1 Limulus polyphemus
CAGTTACGGAGAAACACTCATCATTAGTCAGATGACTTATCACATTACAGAACAACCAGTTACGGAGAAACACTCATCATTAGTCAGATGACTTACCAAATTACAGAACAACCAGTTACAGAGAAACACTCATCATTAGTCAGATGACTTACCAAATTACAGAACAACCAGTTACGGAGAAACACTCATATTACAGAACAACCAGTTATGGAGAAACACTCATCATTAGTCAGATGACTTACCAAATTACAGAACAACCAGTTACAGAGAAACACTCATCATTAGTCAGATGACTTACCAAATTACAGAACAACCAGTTACGGAGAAACACTCATCATTAGTCAGATGACTTACCAAATTACAGAACAACCAGTTACGAG
>NW_013867436.1:0-323 GCF_000517525.1 Limulus polyphemus
TTTCATGTTGTATTATGACAGTATTGTTTTATTGGTTTATAAATGGTAACTATTTTTGTTTCATGTTGTATTATGACAGTATAGTTTTATTGGTTTACAAATGGTAACTATTTTTGATTCTTGTTGTATTATGACAGTATTGTTTTATTGCCTTACAAATGGTAACTATTTTTGATTCATGTTGTATTATGACAGTATCGTTTTATTGGTTTACAAATGGTAACTATTTTTGTTTTATGTTGTATTATGATAGTATTGTTTTATTGGTTTACAAATGGTAACTATTTTTGTTTCATGTTGTATTATGACAGTATTGTTTTATT
>NW_013867437.1:0-323 GCF_000517525.1 Limulus polyphemus
CAAATATAAGTAATTTATTGACCATTCCTTCATCTATGTCATTGATGTAAATTAAAAAAAGCAAAGATCCTAAGACTGAGCCATGAAGTACCCTACTTGTGACATTAATCCAGTTTGACTGAACTCCATTTGTAACAACCCTCTGCTTTCTTCCATCCAGCCACTCATCTATCCAATTTACTAACTTATCCACCACAACCATAGAGCTAATTTTTTTACAAGCCTTTAATGTGGCACCTTGTCAAATGCTTTCTGAAAATCGAGATACACCAAATCTACACCCTTACCCTCATCTACATAAGCAGTAACCTTTTCAAAGAATG
>NW_013867438.1:0-325 GCF_000517525.1 Limulus polyphemus
GCTTGTTGAATCTAACCCAAGGCAACACACTCGTGAAATGGCCCTCTGATGATCATTATTTCCAATGTGTGAATGTTGCTTCATCTCTTCTGGCATGTAATGTGTGTGTGAACCATTTTTGGACAGAATTGTCACCAGTGATGAAAAATGGATTCTATATGCGAATATTAAACACCATAAACAATGGCTCAGTCATAGATAAAAACCACTTCCGACCCTAAAACCTGGAATCCATCCACAGAGTGATGCTTTGCATTTGGTGGGACATCAAAGGAGTAATTCATTTTGAACTCCTCAATCCACAGCAGACTGTCAATGCAGAGAT
>NW_013867439.1:0-323 GCF_000517525.1 Limulus polyphemus
GTTATTTCTGTAATCAAGCGATCAATAACATCCTTCGTGATGCGATAAATTTCCTGATCAGCAGTCAATCCAGCATCAGCTGCATTTTTACCTGGCATTCGTTTACGACGTATTTTTCTTCTTTCAATGGTCAATCCCCATGTTTCACATTGATTTTTGCCCACTTTAAGTGCTTCTTGACAGAACTTTTCACGTGATTCTATCAATTTCTCTTTTAAAGAATCAAGATCATCAGAATTCATTTTTGGGTCCTGAAGACTCGACTGATAGATGATAAAAGATTTCTTCAAACATGCAAAAATGCAATAAAATCAAATGTAAGC
>NW_013867440.1:0-324 GCF_000517525.1 Limulus polyphemus
TACTCTACATACAGTACCCTATCCCTGGTGCAGTAAAATACTCCACATATTGTACCTGTCCCTGGTGTAGGAAATACTCTACATCTTGTACCCTATCCCTGGTGCAATAAATACTCTACATACTGTACCCTATCCTTTGTGTAGAATAAATACTCTACATAGTGTACCCTATCCCTGGTGTAGTAACTTCTCTACATTTTGTACCTGTCCCTGGTGCAGAAAATACTCTACATACTGTACACTATCTTTGGTGTAGATTAAATACTCTACATACTGTACCTTATCTCTGGTGCAGTAAATACACTACATACTCTACCCTAGTCT
>NW_013867441.1:0-323 GCF_000517525.1 Limulus polyphemus
GAAGACACATGATTTAACAATACTGTGTACTGTCAATTAGAAGACCTAAGATTTAGCAATACTGTGTACTGTCAATAAGAAGACCTAAGATTTAACAATACTGTGTACTGTCAATAAGAAGACACTAAATTTAACGATATTGTGTATTTTCACTAACAAGCCACAAGATTTATCGATACTGCGTACTCTCCATAAGAAGACGCAAGATTTAACAATACTGTGTACTGTCAATAAGAAGACACAAGATTTAACAATACTGCGTACTCTCCATAAGAAGACGCAAGATTTAACAATACTGTGTACTGTCAATAAGAAGATACAAG
>NW_013867442.1:0-323 GCF_000517525.1 Limulus polyphemus
CGTAAACGAATGCCAGGTGAAAATGCAGCTGATGCTGGACTGACTGCTGAACAGGAAATTTATCGCATCGTGAAGGATGTTATTGATCGCTTGATTACAGAACTAACAGGAAGATTTTCTCGCTTACTAGATTTAGATTCACGGTTTCGATTTCTACTAGATGTGCAAAATATTGTTTCTGTAGATTTCGAAGACGGAAAATTGCAAGAAAAATGTTCTGACTTAGCAAAGAGCTATTCAGGTGATATTGATGGACCAGAATTGTACAGAGAAATTAAAGACTGTAGAATGGTGATAAGTAAAAGAACACAGACCGACTTTCC
>NW_013867443.1:0-318 GCF_000517525.1 Limulus polyphemus
GTCCTAGAGTCGATAACAGACACATCAGTGGTAGTAACTTCATCAAGAGCTTCACCGTTTCCCTTCTCAAAACTGAGTAGAGTTTCTTCTTCAACGGTGGCTTTTTCAGGTGTCACGTCTTCAGCAGCGTCATTTGTTCTGTTGTCCACTTCGTCCCAACTGAAATGTCCTGGACCGTGATAACTCCAAAGCCTGTTGGCATGCACCACTTTTGGCTTACCTCGCCGACCACATTTTATCCGGAAAGTCACGTCTGAGAGATGATCCACTATGTCATATGGGCCTTCCCATGGAGAAGACAACTTAGGAGACTTCCCT
>NW_013867444.1:0-319 GCF_000517525.1 Limulus polyphemus
ATATGACATGAATAACTAATCGGAAGTACAGAATGTCCCCCTAGTGGCTTTCTCAATTGTTTTAACAGGCTTGGTGCCATTTCTTTCTTTTGAATCAATATTTCAGTGAGGTAAGGTGTGTCTTTTGTCTGCTTGAAATTTCATATTTTTTAGACTAAAATGCATCTTGGTTACTAATTTGATAAATTATAGTGGACTTCTATGGTATTAATGTAGTAATTTATGATTTTTTAGTTGTTCAAATGTATATATATAAAACTTAAAAAAATTTGTTTCATATCCTCCACGCGCACATTTTTAAAGGCTTTGCAACCTACGT
>NW_013867445.1:0-339 GCF_000517525.1 Limulus polyphemus
CAAACTTGCTACGTGATGCTTTGATCACACTACTGTAGCTAGCTATCAGCCTATACCAGATCAAACTTGCTACGTGATGCTTTGATCACGCTACTGTAGCTAGCTATCAGCCTATACCAGATCAAACTTGCTACGTGATGCTTTGATCACGCTACTGTAGCTAGCTATCAGCCTATACCAGATCAAACTTGCTACGTGATGCTTTGATAACACTACTATAGCTAGCTGTCAGCTTATACCAGATCAAACTTGCTACGTGATGCTTTGATCACGCTACTGTAGCTAGCTATCAGCCTATACCAGATCAAACTTGCTACGTGATGCTTTGATCACACTACT
>NW_013867446.1:0-323 GCF_000517525.1 Limulus polyphemus
ATATATAGTCAGTTTATAATTTTTAACACAAATACGTTTTAATATACACACCACAGTACAAATTACAATAACAGTTATTACAAATAGTTACTACAAACAATGATTTATAAACAAAAGTTTCACAAACTTACAAACAATATAAAGTTTTCTTTCTAGTCCGGAACCTCCTTAATGTCTTATCGAGGGTTTACGATGAGCGAGTTAATTACGAGTTGATGTAAGTACGATTCGCCGGGAAGCTAGCTAGCTTTGTCTCCTTGGCCACACACGCTGTTTTCCACCGTTGAAGTTAGGTAATGTTTTCGTAAAAATATTAATGTCCT
>NW_013867447.1:0-323 GCF_000517525.1 Limulus polyphemus
GGGATCTTGGTGTAATGGTTGGTCAGTCTCTAAAGCCATCTAAACAATGTGCTGTTGCTAGTGGTAGGGATTTTAAGTTCTATCTATAGAAATATTGAATACAAATCTAAAGAGGTTATAATTTCTTAACCACTGGTTAGGCCACATTTGGAGTATTGTGGTCATTCTTGGGCTCTTTACCTTAGGAAAGACATTGAATTGTTGGAAAGGGTTCAGAAGAGGGTTAGTAGAATGGTACCTAGGTTGGAGGGGTTGTCATATAAAGACAGGTTACTAGAATGGTGCCTGGAATGGGGGGGTTATCATATGAGAAGAGGTTGAAA
>NW_013867448.1:0-727 GCF_000517525.1 Limulus polyphemus
CGTCATTTAGCACGTTATTCCCCTTATTAACAGAGGAGTATATTAGTCTATTTTTAAGAAAAGTCGTCACCGTTTGCTTCACATTATCTTTGACGTTGTCTTGTTTTCTAATTGTGCCATCGAAGTTTAATCTTTTTTATTGTCCTTATCCTATGGGGTAGACTTTTTGTATCAGTTGTCGTCTGGGTCTGTATATTGTTATATATTTCTCCCATTTTTGCTACAATGGAAACCATTTTGCTTTTTTTACTTGGTTTAATTTCATTAAAAGAAACGGATGTTTCTTCACTGGTATCTTCATGTTTTTCTCCGTTATGGTTTGTTCATCTTTTTTTTCCATAAATAATTCCTTTTCATAGGTAGCTTCATTCAAGAACAGTTGAAAGAGAAGTAGGACCGAATTCTTATCTGTAAATAAAGACCAGAGTGTTTTAAATATCTACACATCAACACACACAACGATTGTAGTATTTAGATGTTGAGTCAGACAAAGTCATAACTGAATAAAACTTGGCTGTAACTACAGTTTGGTGGTAGTTTAAAGTAGGGTGAGAGTTTTGAATTGGTATCTGAGATTGAAAAATGGAGAGGGGAACTTTTTAATATACGAAATTTGTTGACTTTGTTTGTAGCCTACACGATTATCTAAGTTTGATTATTAAATAGCACCTATTGCTTTTATTATATAACAATATTATAATACTAACTAGTCTTATCCCTTATCTGG
>NW_013867449.1:0-323 GCF_000517525.1 Limulus polyphemus
CAATGGCTCAGTCCTAGACAAAAACCACTTCCGACATCAAAACCTGGACTCCATCTGCAGAAAGTGATGCTTTATATTTGGTGGGACATCAAATGAGTAATTCATTTCGAACTTCTCAATCCACAGCGGACTGTCAATGCAGAGATCTATAATCAGCAACTGGAACGTTTAAATTAAGCCCTTCATCAGAAACGCCCTTCACTCGTCAATCGAAAAGGTGTTCTCCACGACAATGCACATCCACATGTGGCACGTTTGACGCAACACAAGATTATGGAGTTGGGTTAGGAAGTTCTCCCCCACCCATCATATTCTTCAGATAT
>NW_013867450.1:0-322 GCF_000517525.1 Limulus polyphemus
ACATCTCGCCTCATATCTATCCAGTTAAAATTTTGTTGTAGGTGACTCAATGTCTTCTTGATTCCGAGATGTCCTCCTGTTAAATTATCATGGGATTGACGCAGCACAACTTCCCGTAGCTTCCTCGGTATAACCGTTTGCCAAGTCGTCACTTTCCCATCTCCGTACAAGAATAACATCTGCAAGCTTCAACTGGTCCCATTGCACCCAATAGTGCTTTGTCACAGGGCTTAGACTAGACACCTTCTCCCAAGCAGGGTGCAAAACACTTGCTTTAGGAAATCAATCATTGGCTTCAAATCTTGGTCTTTCTCCTGTTCTG
>NW_013867451.1:0-323 GCF_000517525.1 Limulus polyphemus
CTCATTTTTAGCCTTACTTGGTACAACTACTCCATGAACACTTAAGTGTAACTCTAGTTACAGAATTTATAACCACCATACTTGTCTTTAGCCTTAATTGATACAACTACTTCATAAACACCTAGGTGTAAGTCTAGTTACCGAATTTATAACCACCATATTCATCTTTAGCCTTACTTGGTACAACTACTCCATGAACACTTAGGTGTAACTCTAGTTACAGAATTTATAACCACCATACTCATCTTTAGCGTTATTTGGTACAACATCTCAACGAACACCTAGTTGTAACTCTAATTACCGAATTTATAACCACCATACTC
>NW_013867452.1:0-323 GCF_000517525.1 Limulus polyphemus
GCAAAGTTGTATTCAGAAAGAATAAACCAGTTTTATTGAAGAAAGGACTTGTGTCGCTAAAGTTTCATCGGAAAGAAATTATACGAAAAATTAACCAACGACCAGAGACGTAACACTATCAGTTCTTATTGTTTGTTTTGTTTGTAATTAAGCACAAAGCTACAAAATGGGCTATCTGTGCTCTGCCCACCACGGGTATTTAAACCAGGATTCTAGCTTTGTAAGTCCGCAGACATACCGCTGTGCCACATAGATAATGTTACGACAGCGGGGGTCACGTGACGCTAGTAACACGTCATATTCTCGAAGGTTCGTGAAGCCTA
>NW_013867453.1:0-324 GCF_000517525.1 Limulus polyphemus
GGTTTATAAAGCAATGTTTTTCTTGTGTCTTTTTTCTTTTTGCATGTTGCCTATCTATCATGCAAAATAATATTCATTTTAAGATTAAAAATACTTTTATGCATAGAAAATTTTTAAATTTCACATGTGAAATCTTTATAATGTCCAGATAGTTATCAAAAGTTTCTTATGAAAAACTTTATATTTTATCTGTTATTTTCAGTAATTAATCTTTGTACGGGTTCGGTAGATTTGACCGATCTTGCAACCATCATAAAAAATTAGGAAATAAATACAAATTATGCATCTTTCATTCTAGAATGAACACAAATTGTAACATGAAAA
>NW_013867454.1:0-323 GCF_000517525.1 Limulus polyphemus
TATAGGGCTAGTATAAGTGACCTATAGATATAGTGGCTAGTATAAGTGACCTATAGATATAGTGACTAGTAGAAGTGACCTATAGATATAGTGGCTAGTATAAGTGACCTATAGATATAGGGGCTAGTATAAGTATCCTATAGATATAGTGTCTAGTATAAGTGACCTATATATAGTGACTAGTATAAGTGACCTATAGATATAGTGGCTAGAAGAAGTGATCTATAGATATAGTGACTAGTAGAAGTGACCTATAGATATAGTGACTAGTATAAGTGACCTATAGATATAGTGTCTAGTATAAGTGACCTATAGATATAGTG
>NW_013867455.1:0-323 GCF_000517525.1 Limulus polyphemus
GGTATTCTCTAGTACTGGACGAGTCTACTGATCTCTCGAGTACGTCACAACTTCTCGTGTTCATTCTTGGTGTTAATTTGGACTTTCAGATCACAGAAAAGTTGGCATCCGTTTGCAGCATGCACGGAACAACAACTGGAGAAGACATTTTCATGGAAGTGCAGAAAATTTTGCAAGGCTATAACCTTTAGTGGAATCAGCTTCTATGTGTTACAGTTGATGGAGGAAAAAACATAGCTGGAGTGAGGAAGGGTCTGATGGGGCAGATACGAACTAAGTTGGAAGATCTTCAACTCCCGGGCGCTCTGTTTATACACTGCATT
>NW_013867456.1:0-323 GCF_000517525.1 Limulus polyphemus
TTCATTCATCTATGTCATTGATGTAAATAAAAAAGAGCAAAGGTCCTAAGACTGAGCTCTGAGGTACCCCATTTGTGACATTAATACAGTTTGACTGAATTCAATTTGTAAAAACCCTCTGCTTTCTTCCATCCAGCTCCTCTTCTACCCAATTTTCTAACTTATCCCCCACAACTATAGAGATAATTTTTTTACAAGCCTTTTATGTGGCACCTTGTCAAATGCTTTCTGAAAACCCAGATACATCAAATCTACACTCTTACCCTCATCTAACATAAGCAGCAACCTTTCAAAGGAATGTCAAAGATTTCCCTTAATGAAAC
>NW_013867457.1:0-322 GCF_000517525.1 Limulus polyphemus
CAAAAACATAGCCAACTCATCGGTAGGAAAAAATCGCTTGTTGTCAGTGAAGTCCACAGAGAGCTAGCTCTCTATTAAGTAAATTGTATTTACATCAACTCGAAATTAACTCACTCATCGTGAACCCTCAATAAGACATCAAGAAAGATCCAGATTAGAAAGAAGACTTTATATTAATTTTAAGTTTGTAAAACTTTTGTATATAAATAATTGTTCATAATAACTATTTGTAATAACCTCTGTTGTAAATTGTATTATTGTTTGTATATTAAAATATATTTGTGTTTTTAAAAAAAAGAAAACTGTATGCATCAATCTTGTT
>NW_013867458.1:0-322 GCF_000517525.1 Limulus polyphemus
GTAGATGCCTTGGACAGTCCACAACTTAAGATACAAGTGAAGCATGCAGGATGTAATGGCCAGAGCTCTCGAATTTGAATCCTACGTTAAGTCCAGCACAGAGGTACCGAGGTTGGTACAGTCATCTGGATTTAAGGCCAGAAAAGGTCAGCTTTCAGAGAGGTTTGAGGGACTTTGCTGGCACTGTAATAAACCTGGGTACAAGAGAGCTCAATGCTGGAAACTTCTACACAGGGGAGGTGCCACAGCAGGAAAGGCTGGTATCCAGAAAGGTTATTGGAACTGTGGAAAGCACGGACATTTGAGGAGCTAGTGTAGGAAG
>NW_013867459.1:0-446 GCF_000517525.1 Limulus polyphemus
TTATAAGACCTACATTACATACAGGTTGGTTACAAGACCTACATTACATAAAGGTTGGTTACAAGACCTACATTACATACATGTTGGTTACAAGACCTACATTACATACAGGTTGGTTATAAGACCTACATTACATACAGGTTGGTTACAAGACCAATATTACATAGAGGTTGGTTACAAGACCTACATTACATACATGTTGGTTACAAGACCTATATTACATGCAGGTTGGTTATAAGGCCTATATTATATACAGGTTGGTTACAAGACCTACATTACGTACAGATTGATTACAAAACCTATATAACATGCAGGTTGGTTATAAGACCTATATCATATACAGGTTGGTTACAGAAGCTATATTACATGCAGGTTGGTTATAAGACCTATATCATATACAGGTTGGTTACAGGAGATATACTACATTGACTTGTTTGTTTGTAATT
>NW_013867460.1:0-322 GCF_000517525.1 Limulus polyphemus
TGGGTAATGAAGAAAAACTTTAAATATAAGTTTAACATAACAGCAAATGTACAACGTTTCGACAAGGTTTTGTCGTCATCGGGTACAAGTAGTTTACACTGACACACACACACACACACACACACACATATATATATATACAGTATCGAACAAAGAGGTCACATGACCGGATACTGTAGCAAGACTTAGAAGAGATATCTTGGCACTCCAGGGTGTTGGTTTATAGTGGGTGGGTGTTTTGTTCAATTCAGATGGATTCCTTGATTTTTGGTTTATGTTTGGTAATTTGTATCCGGCATGTGACCTCTTTGTTCGGTTATGT
>NW_013867461.1:0-283 GCF_000517525.1 Limulus polyphemus
TTGTCTTTGTTCTGTGTTGTGGTGACATGAATATTAACTGTCTTAATGTTTGAAACTTGTCTTTGTTTTGTGTTGTGATGACATGAATATTAAGTGTCTTAATGTTTGAAATTTTGTCTTTGTTCTGTGTTGTGATGACATGAATATTAACTGTCTTAATGTTTGAAACTTGTCTTTGTTCCGTGTTGTGATGACATGAATATTAACTGTCTTAATGTACGAAACTTGTCTTTGTTCTGTGTTGTGATGACATGAATATTAACTGTCTTAATGTTTGAAACTT
>NW_013867462.1:0-321 GCF_000517525.1 Limulus polyphemus
AAAGCTACACAATGGGCTATCTCCGCTACTGGAGGGCTTGATATAAGAGTTTGTTTGTTTATAGTTAAGCACAAAGCTACACAATAGGCTAGCTCTGCTACTGGAGGGCTTGATATAAGAGTTTGTTTGTTTGTTTATAGTTAAGCACAAAGCTACACAATGGGCTATCTCTGCTACTGGAGGGCTTGATATAAGAGTTTGTTTGTTTATAGTTAAGCACAAAGATACACAATGGGCTATCTCCGCTACTGGAGGGCTTGATATAGGAGTTTGTTTGTTTATAGTTAAGCACAAAGCTACACAATAGGGCTAGCTCTGCTA
>NW_013867463.1:0-323 GCF_000517525.1 Limulus polyphemus
AATAAGTAACCATGGTACTGGAAATAACTGAGCATTGATTTTATATTTTCTTACTTTCCAGAAGCTATTTTAGTTCTAAGAAACTTTTTACGATTATCATTATTGTTGTGGTTAGTTTTACACCATTGTTTTCTCGTGTTTTTAAACGTAACGGATTTAACCGTACAAGTTGTTTCATAAATTACTAGTTTACTTCGAATAACTAGGACCTTAACAATAACTTTATTTGGAATTATTTCCTAAGTTAGTAGTTTACTTCGAATAACTAAGACCTTAACAATAACTTTATTTGGAATTGTTTCCTAAGTTAGTAGTTTACTTCG
>NW_013867464.1:0-323 GCF_000517525.1 Limulus polyphemus
ACCAGGGGAAGTGTTGAACGTACTGACTTTATGTATAGTTAGGTCTGTATTAAGTACAGGTTTACCAGGGGAAGTGTTGAACGTACTGACTTTATGTATAGTTAGATCTTTATTAAGTACAGGTTTACCAAGTGAAGTGTTGAACGTACTGACTTTATGTATAGTTAGGTCTGTATTAAGTACAGGTCTACCAAGTGAAGTGTTGAACGTACTGACTTTATGTATAGTTAGGTCTGTATTAAGTACATGTCTACCAAGTGAAGTGTTGAACGTACTGACTTTATGTATAGTTAGGTCTGTATTAAGTACAGGTTTACCAGGGG
>NW_013867465.1:0-518 GCF_000517525.1 Limulus polyphemus
TGTTAGACATGTGTACGGGATGAGTATTGTGGTGTGTTATACACGTTCAGAGGCACCACAATACTCATAAAACACCACAATACTCATCCAGTACACGTGTCTAACACATCCCGTACACATGTCTAACACACCACAAAACTCATCCCGTACACGTGTCTAACACATCACAATACTCATCCAGTACACGTGTCTAACACACCACAATACTCATCTTCTGGACGTGTCTAACACACCACAATACTCATCCCGTACACGTGTCTAACACACCACAATACTCATGATCTGAACGTGTTTAACACACCACAATACTCATCCCGTACACATGTCTAACACACCACAATACTCATCCTCTAAACGTGTCTAACACACCACAATACTCATCTCGTACACGTATCTAACACACCACAATACTCATCTGTACACGTGTCTCATCCTCTAAATGTGTCTAACACCACAATACTAGCATTGTTGTAGGTTAAATACATTTAGAGGATGCGTATTGTGGTGTGTTACACACG
>NW_013867466.1:0-978 GCF_000517525.1 Limulus polyphemus
CCTACCAGCCACTCTCTATCTATAGTAAAGACCTATCAGCCACTATCCATTAATAATGACTGGTAGGTGTTTTAACCAGCCACATTCCATCTGTAATAAAAGACCTACTAGTAACTATCCATCTATCATTAAAGAACTACCAGTCACTATCCATCTATAATAAAAGACCTAGCAGCCACTATACAACTCTAATAAAAGACCTACCAGCCACAATCCATCTGTAATAAAAGACCTACCAGCTTCTCTCTATCTATAGTAAAAGACCTACCAGTCACTATCCTACCAGTCACTATCCATCTATAATAATAGACCTACCAGCCACTATCAATATATAATGAAAGACCTACCAGCCACGTTCCATGTATATTAAAAGACCTGCCAGTCACTATCCATCTATTATTAAAGACCATCTGTAATAAAAGACCTTAAACCACAATCCATCTGTCTATCATTAATGACCTACCAGTCACTATCCGTCTATAATAAAAGACCTACCAGCCACTACCATCTATAATAAAAGACCTACCAGCCACAATCCATCTGTAATAAAAGACCTACCAGCCACTATCCATCTCTAATCTTTTACTATAGATAGCCTATCAGCCACTATCCATCTATAATAAAAGACCTACCAAATTACTATCCATCTGTAATAAAGGACGTACCAGCCACTATCCATATATAATGAAAGACCTACTAGCCACTATGCATCTGTAATAAAAGACCTACCAGCCACTCTTTATCTATAGTAAAAGACCTATCAGCCACTGTCCGTTAATAATAAAACACCTACCAGTCACTATCCATCTATAATAAAAGTCCTACCAGTCACTATCCGTCTATAATAAAAGTCCTGCCAGTCACTATCCATATATAATGAAAGACCTACTAGCCACTATGCATCTGTAATAAAAGACCTACTAGCCACAATCCAATGCTATAAAAGACCTACCATCCACTATCCGTCTGTAATAAAAG
>NW_013867467.1:0-323 GCF_000517525.1 Limulus polyphemus
TCGTAAGGATGCCTTATTTCTTTTACTTTCCGGTTGTTTGTTTGTTGTTAAGCGCAAAACTACTCGATGGGCTATCTGTGCTCTGCCCACCACGGGTATCGAAATCTAGATCTCTAGCGTTATAAGCCCTCAGACTTCCCGCTGAGCAACGGAAGACCTTCTACTTTCTATTAAGTCTTAGGGCATGCCCCCCAGTAGCACAGCGGTATGTATGCGGACTTACAACGCTAGAATCCGGGTTTCGATACGTATCCGTGTAACTGTTGAGTTTTATGTATATAAACTATGTATCCGTGTAACTGTTGAGTTTTATGTATATAAAC
>NW_013867468.1:0-332 GCF_000517525.1 Limulus polyphemus
TTCTGATGGGGTAATGGTTGCTACGAACGGTGACAACTTCTGATGGGGTAATCGTTGCTACGAACGGTGACAACTTCTGATGGGGTAATCGTTGCTACGAACGGTGACAACTTTTGATGGGGTAATCGTTGTTACGAACGGTGACAACTTTGATGGGGTAATCGTTGCTACGAACGGTGACAACTTTTGATGGGGTAATCGTTGTTACGAACGGTGACAACTTTTGATGGGGTAATGGTTGCTACGAACGGTGACAACTTTTGATGGGGTAATGGTTGCTACGAACGGTGACAACTTTTGATGGGGTAATCGTTGCTACGAACGGTGACAAC
>NW_013867469.1:0-321 GCF_000517525.1 Limulus polyphemus
CCTTAAGATGGATAAGCTGATTAAAAGTGATAAAACGAAGCACTGATTACAATAAACAATGTTTTCCTATGTATTTTTATACGTTTGGTCAGGGCTTAGTAATTCTGAAAACATTGTACGAATGATAACATTATCCATGATCACAATAACTGGCATCCGGTGTATTACAGTGTAACTGTTTGTGATGACCACTTCTCCTGGAAAGTTAGAGCTTCTAGTGTTACTCCATACTATAAAGTATTTCTTCTTATAAGTTCAAATTTATGAGGGATGTTCAGAAAGAAACAGGATATTGTGGCTTATAGTCCAACCGGGCATCAC
>NW_013867470.1:0-720 GCF_000517525.1 Limulus polyphemus
CAGGATTTAACAATACTGAGTCCTGTCAATAAGAGGACACAAGATTTAACGACACTGTGTACTGTCGATAAGAAGATACAGGATTTATCAATACTGTGTAATGTCAAAAAAAGACACAAGATTTAACAATACTGTGTCCTGTCAATAAGAAGATACAAGATTTATCAATACTGTGTACTGCCAATAAGAAAACACAAGATTTAACAATACTGTGTCCTGTCAATAAGAAGATACAGGATTTATCAATACTGTGTCCTGTCAATAAGAAGAAACATAATTTAACAATACTGTGTCCTGCCATTAAGAAGAAAAAGGATTTATCAATACTGTGTACTATCATCTTATTACTTGTTTCAGGACACAGTATTGTTTATTCTTTTGTCTTCTTATTGACAGTACACATTATTGATAAATCCTGTATCTTCTTATTGACAGGACACAGTATTGTTAAATCTTGTGGCTTGTTATTGATAGTACACAGTATCATTAAATGATAAATCCAGAATCTTCTTATTGACAGCACACAGTATTGTTAAATCGAGTGTCTTCTTTTTGACAGTACACAGTATTGATAAATCCTGTATCTTCTTATTGACAGGACACAATATTGTTAAATCCTGTACCTTCTTATTGACAGGACACAGTATTGTTAAATCTTGTGTCTTCTTATTGACCGTACACAGTATTCTTATTGACAGTACACAGTATTAAAGAAACATA
>NW_013867471.1:0-385 GCF_000517525.1 Limulus polyphemus
TTTTATGTTTTTCGACGAATTAACCACTATCCGATATTTGTCTATTAATTTTGCTTCAAAAAACTCTTTTTTTCCATTTTCAAAGAAATTCATATTTTCTCCAAAAACCTAAGGCTAAAGCCCATGTTTTTTCGCAAATTTTGAAAAAAATTGTTTTTCCTCATATTTCAACATAAAGATGCCCCTGGTGTAAGACTTTCAAAATGGGCATCTTTTCATCAAAATTCCCAATAGTTATTCCATAATCTGTTATCAAAATTTCGGTTAGCTATTATTTTACTGTTCTTATTTTTATTTTTTCTTCAGTTATATTGTAAACAAAGAAGAGCTTTAAAAATAAGATTATTCAAACAAAATCCCAAAATCCCAACATCTAGAAGGCCAT
>NW_013867472.1:0-323 GCF_000517525.1 Limulus polyphemus
CGCTGTAATTCACAACGAACGCCTCACGTGCTCGACTCAACAATATGTCTCTCTGTCCGCAGTTCAATTACATTATTACATTACATTACCTCGCCGTCAGTTTTTACCCGTTTATATATACAAGACTACCGCATATCTAGTAGGCTCTCGAGAAATTCAGGAAGGGACGCGAACGTTCGAGAAGATGACGTGTTACTAGCGTCACGTGACCTCCGCTGTCGTAACAATATATATATATATTTTACAAAAGTTCATAATACGTAACCAGTGACTCCGAAAACATGGCGCAAACTGTTTCAGAACGTGACAGTTGCCAAAAACGG
>NW_013867473.1:0-321 GCF_000517525.1 Limulus polyphemus
GTATATAAACCTAAGAAGGAGTGTAATACCAATGTATATAAACCGGCGAGGAAGTATAATACAAATGTATATAAACTACGAGGGAGTATAATACCGATCTATATAAACCGATGCGAGGAAGTATAATACCGATCCATATAAACCGATGCGAGGAAGTATAATACCAATCTATATAAACCGATACGAGGGAGCATAATACCGCTCTATATAAACCGATACGAGGGAGTATAATACCGATCTATATAAACCGATACGAGGGAGTATAATACCGATCTATATAAACCGATGCGAGGGAGTATAATACCGATCTATATAAACCGA
>NW_013867474.1:0-324 GCF_000517525.1 Limulus polyphemus
CTAAAGACCTTTATAACAGTCGACAAAATATAGTTTAAGAAGGATTAAAAATACCATTATGAAAGTCATTAAAATATAGTGTAAGAAACACTAAAAATAACTCTATCAAAGTCGAAAATATCTAGTCTAAGAAGGCCTAAAAAGACAGTTATAAAAGTCGAAAAAATCGAGTGGAAGAAAACTAATAACACGTTTCAAAGTCAAAAATATCTAGTGGAAAACTGACTAAAAGGACCCTTATCAATGTCAACAAAATCTAGAGGAAGAAAGACCAAAAAGTCCGTTATAACAGTCGACCAAATATACTTGAAAACTGACTAAAAC
>NW_013867475.1:0-486 GCF_000517525.1 Limulus polyphemus
TTTCAGTCATTTACAACTTTATAAGATAAGAAGAAAGTTACATGCTTCACTAGAGAAATCTCAATCATTGACAACTTTATATGATAAGAAGAAAGTTACATGCTTCACTAGAGAAATCTCAATCATTGACAACTTTATATGATAAGAAGAACGTTATATGCTTCTCTAGAGAAATCTCAATCATTGACAACTTTATATGATAAGAAGCAAGTTACATGCTTCACTAGAGGAATCTCAATCATTGACAACTTTATATGATAAGAAACAAGTTACATGCTTCACTAGAGAAATCTCAGTCATTGACAACTTTATAAGATAAGAAGAATGATTGAGATTTCTCTAGTGAAGCATGTAACTTTCTTCTTATCATATAAAGTTGTCAATGATTGAGATTTCTCTAGTGAAGCATGTAACTTTCTTCTTATCATATAAAGTTGTCAATGATTGAGATTTCTCTAGTGAAGCATGTAACTTTGACAACTTTAT
>NW_013867476.1:0-323 GCF_000517525.1 Limulus polyphemus
CAATTGTGTTTCTCTTTGCTTCCTGTTTTCTGGGGCCCGGCATGGCCAGGTGGTTAGGGCACTCGACTCGCAATCTGAGGGTCGCGGGATCGAATCCCCTTCACACCAAACATGCTCGCCCTTTCAGCCGTGGGGGCGTTATAAAGTGACGGTCAATCCCACTATTCGTTGGTAAAGAGTAGCCCAAGAGTTGGCGGTGGGTGGTGGTGACTAGCTGCCTTCCCACTGCAAAATTAGGGACGGCTAGCGCAGATAACCCTCGTGTAGCTTTGCGCGAAAGTCAAAAACAAAATCCTGTTTTCTGACTATTGTATTTCTCTTTA
>NW_013867477.1:0-323 GCF_000517525.1 Limulus polyphemus
CTGATTAAACACTAGAAACGGTATTATATATATATGGTAAAAAGAACATCTGATTAAACAATTACAACGACATATATATATATATATCTATCGTAAACAAAATCTTCTGATTAATGATTTACAACGACATAAATATAAATATATATATATATATGGTAAATAAAAACTTCTGATTAAACATTTACAACGATATGTATATGTATATATGGTGTACAAAAATTTCTGATTAAATATTTACAACGATATATATATATATATGTTAAAAAACTTCTGATTACACATTTCCAACGATATATATATATATATGGTCAATAAAACTTCTG
>NW_013867478.1:0-322 GCF_000517525.1 Limulus polyphemus
CTGTCAATAAGAAGACACAATATTCAACGATAGTGTGTACTGTCAGTAAGAAAACACAAGATTTAACAATAATGTGTCCTGTCAATAAGAAGACAAAAGATTTAACGATACTGTGTACTGTCAATAAGAAGACACAAGATTTAACGATACTGTGTACTGTCAATAAGAAGACACTAGATTTAACGATACTGTGTACTGTTCGTAAGAAGACACAAGATTTAACAATACTGTGTACTCTCAATAAGAAGACACAAGATTTAATGATACTGTGTACTGTCAATAAAAAGACACAAGATTTAACAATACTGTGTATTGTCAATAA
>NW_013867479.1:0-362 GCF_000517525.1 Limulus polyphemus
ACAGTATTGTTAAATCTTGTGTCTTCTTATTGACAGTACACAGTATCGTTAAATCTTGTGACTTCTTATTGAAAGTACACAGTATCGTTAAATCTTGTGTCTTCTTATTGACAGTACACAGTTTTGTTAAATCTTGTGTTTTCTTATTGACAGTACACAGTACCGTTAAATCTTATGTCTTCTTATTGAAAGTACACAGTATTGTTAAATCTTGTGTCTTCTTATTGACAGTACACAGTATCGTTAAATATTGTGTCTTTTTATTGATAGTACACAGTATTGTTAAATCGTGTGTCTTCTTATTGACAGTACACAGTTTTGTTAAATCTTGTTTCTTCTTATTGAAACTACACAGTATCGTT
>NW_013867480.1:0-322 GCF_000517525.1 Limulus polyphemus
ACAGTAACCCCGAATAACTCAACTTTACTCGTGATTAAGTAATATCTTATGCAGTAGCCCCGAGTAACTCAGCTTTACTCTTGATTAGGTAAAATCTTATTCAGTAGCCTCGAGTAACTCAGCTTTACTATTGATTAGGTAATATCTTATACAGTAGCCCTGAGTAACTTAGTTTTACTCTTGATTAGGTAATATCTTATACAGTAACCCCGAATAACTCAACTTTACTCTTGATTAGGTAATATCTTATAAAGTAGCCTCGAGTAACTCAGTTTTACTCTAGATTAGGTAATATCTTATACAGTAGCCTCCGAGTAACTCA
>NW_013867481.1:0-822 GCF_000517525.1 Limulus polyphemus
TAACTGATGATGAAATAATTCGTTATAATATTTCATGGCCAGGTTGTTAGGGCGCTCGACTCGCTACACGAGAGCTATCTGCGCTAGCCGTCCCTAATTTAGCGGTGATAGCCTACAGGGAAGGCAGTTAGTCAACACCACCCACCGTCAACTCTTGGGCAACTCTTTTACCAACGAATAGTGGGATTGAACGTCACTTTATAACGCCCCCACGGGTGAAGGGGTAAGCGCAAACAATAAAATAAGGAACACGAGGTTTTGAATAAAGTAAGAAGTAACTAATATCACTCTATGCACCTAAATATGCACCTAAACACTAATATCACTTTGTGTACCTAAACACTAATATCAGTCTATCTACCTAAACACTAATATCAGTCCATCCACCTAAACACTAATATCAGTCCATCTACCTAAACACTAATATCACTCTATCTACCTAAACACTAATATCACTCTATCCACCTAAACACTAATATCACTCTATGTACCTAAACACTAATATCACTATCTACCTAAACACAAATATCACTCTATGTACCTGAACACTAAGATCACTCTATGCACCTAAACACTAATATCACTCTATGCACCTAAACACTAATATCACTCTATCTACCTAAACTACCTAAACACTAATATCACTCCCATAGAGTGATATTAGTGTTTAGGTACATAGAGTGATATTAGTGTTTAGGTACATAGAGTGATATTAGTGTTTATGTAGATAGAGTGATATTAGTGTTTAGGTACATAGAGTGATATTAGTGTTTAGGTACATAGAGTGATATTAGTGTTTAGATAGATGGAGTGATATTAGTG
>NW_013867482.1:0-325 GCF_000517525.1 Limulus polyphemus
AGGAATTCGATGGGAAGGCACCGTGGGATGCATATAGAGCACAATTTGAGCTAGTGGCAGAGATGAATGGATGGACAGAGGAACAGAAAGCTGTATATCTGGCAACGAGCTTGAAGGGACAACCACTGGAAACACTTGGACAGTTGACAGCAGCCAACAGACACAACTATAGAGCTCTGGTAGAGGCTCTGGAACTCAGGTACGGAACCCAAAACCAGTCAGAAGTCTACAGGGTCAGGTTCAGGACGAGAGTCCGAGCTAAAGGGGAGAGCCTGCAAGAGCTGGCACAGGACTTGGAGAGCATGGCACACAGGGCCTACCCAAC
>NW_013867483.1:0-323 GCF_000517525.1 Limulus polyphemus
TTCACTGCAGTACACATACGCTTTCAGAAACGCCAATAAAAGAGTAACATAAAATGACCACAAAAGTCGCAAAAATGATAATAGAAGGCTAGAATTTTGCATGTAAATACGCAAGTATGCAACGAACGTTCATACAAAATTTGGAGATGATCTTTCCAAATGGAACGAAGTACTGGTACAAAACGCAAAACGTTCCATAAGTCCTTTAAAACAAACAGTAGGAAGGTAAAATTCTGCATATTACTAGGCAAAGTTAAAGTGTACCTACATACCAAATTTGGTGGAGAATCATCAATTTAGGACCCTCTGGTAACCAGAAATCG
>NW_013867484.1:0-322 GCF_000517525.1 Limulus polyphemus
ATACTCATCTTTAGCCTTACTTGGTACAACTACTCCATGAATAACTTGAAGTAACTCTAGTTACAGGATGTGTAACCACCATACTCATCTTTAGCCTTACTTGGCACAACTACTCCATGAACACCTATGTATAACAAAAGTTACCGAATTTATAACCACCATACACATCTTTAGCGTTATTTGGTACAACAACTCCACGAACACCTAGATGTAACTGTAGGTACCGAATTTGTAACCACCATATTCATCTTTAGCGTTATTTGGTACAACAACTCCACGAAATCCTATGTGTAACTCTAGTTAACGAATTTATAACCGCCAT
>NW_013867485.1:0-324 GCF_000517525.1 Limulus polyphemus
CTTGTTAGTGATAGTACACAGTATTCTTATATCTTGTGTCTTCTTATTGACAGTACACAGTATCGTAAATCTTGTGTCTTCTTATTGACAGTACACAGTATCGTAAATCTTGTGTCTTCTTATTGACAGTAAACACTATCGTTAAATCTTGTGTCTTCTTATTGACAGTACACAGTATCGTTAAATCTAGTGTCTTCTTATTGACAATACACACTATCGTTAAATCTTGTGTCTTCTTATTGACAGTACACAGTATCGTTAAATCTTGTGTCTTCTTATTGACAGTACACAGTATCGTTAAATCTTGTGTCTTCTTATCGAAAG
>NW_013867486.1:0-323 GCF_000517525.1 Limulus polyphemus
CAAGTAGGGTATCCTTACGCCTTAGTGTAAAGTAGTGTATCTCTACACATTAAAGTAGAGTATCTCTATACATTAGTTTCAAGTAGGGTATCCTTACGCCTTAGTGTAAAGTAGGGTATTTATACACATTAAAGTAGAGTATCCGTACACCTTAGTGTAAAGTAGGGTATTCATACACATTAAAGTAGAATATCCTTACAACTTAGTGTACAGTAGGGTATTCATACACATTAAAGTAGGGTATCCTTACACGTTAGTGTAAAGTAGGGTATTCATACACATTAAAGTAGAGTATCTCTATACATTAGTTTCAAGTAGAGTAT
>NW_013867487.1:0-323 GCF_000517525.1 Limulus polyphemus
GTATGATGTTATGAGATTTAAGCTATTTAGTCTAAACATTTATGTTTTCATGTTATAACTTGTCTTCATTCTAGAATGAAAGAGGCATAATTTATATTTATTTCTTAATTTTTTATGGTGGTTGCAAGATCGGTCAAATCTACCGAACCCGTTCAGAGATTAATTACTGAAAATAACAGATAAAATATAAAGTTTTTCTTCAGAAATGTTTGATAACTATCTCAACTTTATAAAAATTTTGCATGTGAAATTTCAAAACTTTCTGATGCATAAAAGTATTTTTAATCTTAAAATGAATATTACATTGCATGATAGATACACAA
>NW_013867488.1:0-685 GCF_000517525.1 Limulus polyphemus
TAAGAAGACACACGATTTAGCAATACTGTGTACTATCCATAAAAAGACACAAGATTTAACGATACTGTGTACTGTCAATAAGAAGACACAAGATTTAACGATACTGTGTACTGTCAATAAGAAGACACAAGATTTAACGATACTGTGTACTGTCAATAAGAAGACACAAGATTTAACGATACTGTGTACTTTCAATAAGAAGACAGAAGATTTAACAATATTGTGTACTGTTAATAAGAAGACACAAGATTTAACGATACTATGTACTGTCAATAAGAAGACACAAGATTTAACGATACTGTGTACTTTCAATAAAAAGAAATCGTTAAATCTTGTGTCTTCTTCTTCTTATTGACAGTACAATCGTTGAATATTGTTTAGTACACATTTCTTACTGACTTGTTAAATCTTGTGTTTTTAATGTGTCCTGTCAATAAGAAGACCAAGATTTTTCAGTATACAGTATCGTGTCTTCTTATTGAATCTTGAGTATCGTTAACTGTACTGGTCTTCTTATTGAACAAGATTTAACATACTGTGTACTGTCAATAAGAAGACACAAGATTTAACAATACTGTGGTTAAATCTTGTGTCTTCTTATTGACAGTAGTCTTCTTATTGAAAGTACACAGTTTTTTACTGACAGTACACATTATCGTTGAATATTGTGGAAAACACAAGATTT
>NW_013867489.1:0-322 GCF_000517525.1 Limulus polyphemus
GCTCCATTAACACCTAGGTGTAACTCTAGTTACTGAATGTGAAACCCCATACTCATCGTTAGTGTTATTTGGTACAACAACTCCACAAACACCTAGGCGTAGCTCTAGTTACCGAATTTATAACCACCATACTCATCTTTAGCCTTACTTGGTACAACTACTCCCTCAACACCTAGGTGTAACTCTAGTTTCCGAATTTTTAACCACCATACTCATCTTTAGCCTTACTTGGAACAACTGCTCCATGAACACCTAAGTATAACTCTAGTTACTGAATGTGAAACCACCATACACATCTTTAGCGTTACTTGGTACACTACTG
>NW_013867490.1:0-428 GCF_000517525.1 Limulus polyphemus
GTGTTACTACATCTAGCTATTTCTGTTTCTGTGTTACTACATCTAGCTATTTCTGTTTCTGTGTTACTACATCTAGCTATTTCTGTTTCTGTGTTACTACATCTAGCTATTTCTGTTTCTGTGTTACTACATCTAGCTATTTCTGTTTCTGTGTGACTCCTTTGTTATTAGGACCCTGTTAACAACAAAAGTTTTGGAGACATACAAACAACTTGGTGAGCATAAATGTCATTGTTCTGAATACTTCAATTACATTATCCCTGAACCTTCTTATTTCCAGAAAAAACAAGAAATCTCATTCTGTCCAACTCAGGAATCATCCTTGTAGCCTTCCTTTGAACCCTCTCCAACAACTCAATGTCCTTCCCAGAACTGTCAAAAAAATACTAAAAATAAGGAAAAACCAGTGATTAATGTCTTGTTTTAGA
>NW_013867491.1:0-322 GCF_000517525.1 Limulus polyphemus
ATCCCTACACAGAGTGTGTTATCGCACTCTCCGATACATATAGTGTTGTGCCTGGAAAAGTAAAATTACAGATTCAACGGTGAGACTAGAAAAGTAACTATATAGATTTAGTGTTGTGAGAAGAAAAGTAAAATTATATATTTAGTGTTGTGAGAAGAAAAGTAAAATTATATATTTAGTGTTGTGAGAAGAAAAGTAAAATTATATATTTAGTGTTGTGAGAAGAAAAGTAAAATTATATATTTAGTGTTGTGAGAAGAAAAGTAAAATTATAGATTTAGTGTTGTGAGAAGAAAAGTAAAATTATAGATTTAGTGTTGTG
>NW_013867492.1:0-323 GCF_000517525.1 Limulus polyphemus
TAAGAAGACACAAGATTTAACGATACTGTGTACTGTCAATAAGAAGACACAAGATTAAACGATACTGTGTTCTGTCAATAAGAAGACACAAGATTTAACGATACTGTGTACTATCAATAAGAAGACACAAGATTTAACAAAACTGTGTACTGTCAGTAAGAAAACACAAGATTTAACAATAATGTGTCCTGTCAATAAGAAGACACAGGATTTAACAATACTGTGTTCTGTCAGTAACAAGACACAAGATTTAACAATACTGTGTACTATCAATAAGAAGACACACGATTTAACAATAATGTGTCCTGTCAATAAGAAGACAC
>NW_013867493.1:0-343 GCF_000517525.1 Limulus polyphemus
CCATATTCATCTTTAGCCATAGTTGTACAACTACTCCATTAACACCTAGGTGTATCTCTAGTTACCGAATGTTTAACCCCTATACTCATCTTTAGCGTTATTTGGTATAACAACACCACGAACACCTAGGTGTAACTCTAGTTATAGAATTTATAACCACCATAATAATCTTTAGCCTTACTTGGTACAACTACTCCATGAACAACTAGGTGTAACTCTAGTTACAAAATTTATAACCACCATACTCATCTTTAGCCTTACTTGGTACAACTACTCCATCAACACCTAGGTGTAACTCTAGTTACAGAATTTATAACCACCACAACTCATTTTAGCCTTACTT
>NW_013867494.1:0-360 GCF_000517525.1 Limulus polyphemus
TTTTTTTTGTTGTATCAGTACAAATTTAGGCAAACCAGCGCAGATAAGTCTTGCGCAACTTGCGTGAATATCCTAAACAAATAAATTTTTGCAGTAAGTGTAATATTTTTTATACTTGAAATATCAATAATAAACATATATTAATCGTCAGCTTTCCGGAACTGCTCGGAAGAGTTCGGTTTCATCAAGTTCGATGAAGTTCTGACTAAAATAACCAATCACTTGTAAAACGTAGCTTTTGATTTCTAAAGTACCTGAAGAATGGCCCGGCATGGCCAGGTGGTTAGGGCGCTCGACTCGCAATCTGCGGGTCGCGGGTTCGAAATCCCCGTCACACCAAACATGTTCGCCCTTTTAGCC
>NW_013867495.1:0-322 GCF_000517525.1 Limulus polyphemus
TATATTAAATACAATATATGGTATTAACTAAACTGGCAAGAGTTCACACTGTGGTTATATTATATTAAATACAATATGTGGTATAAAACTAAACTGGCAAGAGATCACACTGAGGTTATATTATATTACATACAATATATGGTATAAAACTAAACTGGCAAGAGTTCACACTGAGGTTATATTATATTACATACAATATATGGTATAAAACTAAACTGGCAAGAGTTCACACTGAGGTTATATTATATTACATACAATATATGGTATAAAACTAAACTGGCAAGAGTTCACACTGTGGTTATATTATATTAAATACAATATG
>NW_013867496.1:0-413 GCF_000517525.1 Limulus polyphemus
CACTTACAAACACAGCAGCTGGTAAGGGATGACTCCGACAGGGACACAATGTGCAAGGATACTTACAAACCCAATACAAACAATATCTCAATACTTACAAACAATGTCCAGATACTTACAAATACAGCAGTTGATAAGGGATGACTCTGACAGGGATACAATGTGCAAGGATACTTATAAAATCTCTATACAAACAATATCTCAATACTTACAAACAATGTCCAGACACTTACAAACACAGCAGCTGGTAAGGGATGACTCCGACAGGGACACAATGTGCAAGGATACTTACAAACCCAATACAAACAATATCTCAATACTTACAAACAATGTCCAGATACTTACAAACACAGCAGCTGGTAGGGGATGATTCTGACAGGGACACAATGTGCAAGGATGCTTACAAACCCAAT
>NW_013867497.1:0-323 GCF_000517525.1 Limulus polyphemus
CCAGTACCAGGTTAGATACAACAACACATTAAAACTTACAACTACCTCTCCCAGTTCCAGGTTAGAAACAGCAACGAATTATAGATTTTCAACAACTCTTGCCAGTATCAGGTTAGATACAACAACAAATTAAAGACTTACAAAAACCCGTGCCAGTACCAGGTTAGATACAAAAACATATAAAATACTTACAACAACTCCTGTCAGTATCAGATTAGATACAACAACACATTAAAAACTTACAACAACCCCTGGACGTTCAAAGCTAGAAACAACAACACAATAACGACTTATAAAAACTCCTGCGAGTTCAAGGTTAGATA
>NW_013867498.1:0-321 GCF_000517525.1 Limulus polyphemus
TTTCCATTTTTGGAAATGCTCCCTTATATACACTTACTTCTATATATGACATTAATAACCAATCGTAAGCTCAGAATGTCCCCCTAGTGACTTTTTCAGCCATTTTAATGCGTTTGGATGCTATTTATTTATTTCAAACCAAGATTTCAAGGAGGTAGGTTATGTCTTTAGTTTGTTCAAAATTTCATATTTTTTTAGACTGAAATACAGCTTAGTTATTAAGCTTGATAAATTATAGTGGAATTCTATGGTATTGATATAGTAATTTATGATTTTTTGGTTATACAAGTGTATATTATTTTGTTACATATCCTCCATGTG
>NW_013867499.1:0-323 GCF_000517525.1 Limulus polyphemus
GTAATTCTGTACATTTTAAATAAGTTATTGTTATTGGTTTATTGTATGTGGTTATTGTTCGGGACGAACAATACTAAGGAGGGGGGCAGTGTTGCGTCATCGAGTCACATGACTACTGTGACGCAACGTTTCTAGAACTATCATGTACTTTGGCGAATGTTCTATTTCTTACTAGATATAGGGTAGGCTGGTATATAAAAGAGGGGAATGTAATGTGTGTGTGTAGACATTGAGTAATTGAACTGCAGTCAGAGAGCACGAGAGACGTTACAACGTTTGTTTAGCTCGATTGTTGAAGTTGAGTGTATCGGTAAAGTTATATT
>NW_013867500.1:0-322 GCF_000517525.1 Limulus polyphemus
GAAACAGAGACCAGTACGGAAGAAGACACGTCCCGTAAAATTAAGAGATTTTGTCGAATTGTAATTTTATGTTTGTAATTCTGTACTATTTTAATTAAGTTAATTTTTATTGGGTTATCATATGTGGTTATTGTTCGGGACGAACAATATTAAGGAGGGGGCAGTGTTGCGTCATCGAGTCACATGACTACTGTGATGCAACGTTTCTAGAACTATCATGTACTTTGGGGAATGTTCAAGGTCTTACTAGAAATAGGTTACGCTGGTATAAAAGCGGGGAAGGTAATGTGTGTGCAGTCAGAGATGGATAGTGAGTAATTGA
>NW_013867501.1:0-322 GCF_000517525.1 Limulus polyphemus
ACTCCTAGCTATAGTAAAGAGTCTGACATATTTCCATCCTTACCTCTATGGTGCAAGGTTTACCATCAGGACAGACCATGCTGCGTTACGCTGGTTAAGATCATTAAAGAACCCAGAGGGACAACTAGCACGTTGGATTGGAAAATAGACCAATATAATTATAATATTGAATATAGAGAAGGAAAATCCCATGGTAATGCTGATGGACTGAGCCAAAGACCCTGCAAGAATGACTGCAGACATTGCTGCAAAAAAGAGGTTGAACTAACCAGGTGCCATCAAGCTAAAGTCAAGCAGACTGAAAGAGTTGATGATGGTGAAG
>NW_013867502.1:0-323 GCF_000517525.1 Limulus polyphemus
TATTCAGTAAGTAATAACCTAATTAAAACTGGTCATATAATCACATTCTAGAAATATACAGTAAGTTAGTATCTTATAGATCATTTAATAACATTCTAGAAATATTCAGTAAGTAATAACCTGATAAAAACTTATCATATAATAACATTCTAGAAATATACAGTAAGTTAGTATCTTATAGATCATTTAATAACATTCTAGAAATATTCAGTAAGTAATAACCTAATAAAAATTCATCATATAATAACATTCTAGAAATATACAGTAAGTTAGTATCTTACAGATCATATAATAACATTCTAGAAACATTCAGTAAGTTATAA
>NW_013867503.1:0-555 GCF_000517525.1 Limulus polyphemus
TTTTCCGAAGAAATTACCACTATCCGATAATTTTCTATTGATTTTGCTTCAAAAAAGCTCTTTTTTTCCACTTTCCAAAAAATTCATATTTTAACCGAAAACCCAAGGCTATAGCCCATGTTTTTACCCAAATTTTGAAAAAAATAGTTTTTCCTCATATTTCAATACAAAGATGCCCTTGATGTTAGACTTTCAAAATTGATATCCTTTCATCAAAATATCAAGTAGTTATTTTATAATCTGTAATCAAAACTTCGGCTAGTTTCGATTTTACTGTTTTTTTGTTTTCAGTTATATTGTAAACAAAGAATAGCTTTAAAATTTTTATAGGTTGGGATTTTGTTTGAATAATCTTGATCACGACGTCTTCTTATAAAATAAACTCCACCTTTCGTATTGTTTTTACTCTTTGTTAGTGAAAGTACAATTTATTTTTTTAGCTTTCCTCGTAACATAATACTTTTCGTTTATGGTATAATGTCTCAATTTTGAGTTTTCCAAAGAAATAAGCACTATCCGATATTTTTCTATTGATTTTGCTTCAATAAAGCTCTT
>NW_013867504.1:0-322 GCF_000517525.1 Limulus polyphemus
AGGGACAAAGTGAACAACAGAACAAATGATGCTGCTGAAGACGTGTCACCTGAAAAAGCTACTGTCGAAGAAGAAACTCTACTTGGTTTTGAGAAGGGAAACAGTGAAGCCCTTGATGAAGTTACTACCACTGATGTGACTGTTACCGATGATGGGACATTTCCGGATGAAGCAGATGAACCCCACATGAAGCAGAAGCCAACGAGATGGAGACCAGTACAGAAGATACGTCCCTTAATATTAAGAGACTTTGTTGAATTGTAATTTTGTGTTTGTAAATTCTGTATATTTAATTAAGTTATTGTTAATTGTTTTATTGGTA
>NW_013867505.1:0-320 GCF_000517525.1 Limulus polyphemus
CGATCCAACGTGCTAGTTGTCCCTCTGGGTTCTTTAATGATCTTAACCAGCGTAACGCAGCATGGTCTGTCCTGATGGTAAGCCTTGCACCATAGAGGTAAGGATGGAAATATGTCAGACTCTTTACTACAGCAAGGAGTTCCCTCCGTGTTACACAGTCGTTCCTCTCTGGTCTACTTAACACCCTACTGAAGTAGGCCACCACATGTTCGTTTTCACCCACTTTCTGAGACAACACTCCTCCAATTCCGACATTACTAGCATCACAATCCAGTATGTACGGCAGTGAGGGATCTGGAAGCCTTAAAGTGGAGCAGAGG
>NW_013867506.1:0-322 GCF_000517525.1 Limulus polyphemus
ATTCTTATTGAAAGTACACAGTATCCTTAAATTTTGTGTCTTCTTATTGACAGTACACAGTATGGTGAAATCTTGTGTCTTCTTAATGAGAGTAAAAAGTATTGTTAAATCTTGTGTCTTCTTATTGGGAGTACACAGTAGAGTTAAATCTTGTGTCTTCTTATTGACAGTACACAGTATCGTTAAATCTTGTGTCTTCTTATTGACAGAACACAGTATTGTTAAATCTTGTGTCTTTTTATTGACAGTACACAGTATCATTAAATCTTGTGTCTTCTTATTGAGAGTACACAGTATTGTTAAATCTTGTGTCTTCTTATTG
>NW_013867507.1:0-323 GCF_000517525.1 Limulus polyphemus
AAATCACGAAGGAGTACCAGAAGCCATACAGAAGCTTTATGGTGTGGCAGGACATTCTACAAGATTGTGGGGACCAGTGTGGGTGACTATTGATCTCATGGGCATAAAGGACAGACAGAAAGTATACTTGGCTGACATGGAAGACGAATGCATATGAGGATTGGACTATCTACTACCGAGAAAGTTTGTAATTGATTTTGATAAAATGACGTTTGGGAACAACAAAGGCCAAGTTCTGGTAACTGTTGAAAGAGAGGTTGAACTAATTAAGTGCCATCAAGCTGAAGTCAAGCCGACTGAAAGAGTTGATGATGGTGACGTGG
>NW_013867508.1:0-321 GCF_000517525.1 Limulus polyphemus
ACTAGTTTTAACAATACTGTGTACTGTCGATAAGAAGACAAAAGATTTAACGATACTGTGTACTGTCAATAAGAAGACACAAGATTTAACGTATACTGTGTAGTATCACTAACAAGCCAAAAGAATTTAAAGTATACTGTGTACTGTCAATAAGAAGACACAAGATTTAACGATAGTGTGTACTGTCAATAAGAAGACACTAGATTTAACAATACTGTGTATTGTCGATAAGAAGACACAAGATTTAACGATACTGTGTACTGTCAATAAGAAGACACAAGATTTAAGGATACTGTGTACTGTCATTAAGAAGACACAAGA
>NW_013867509.1:0-317 GCF_000517525.1 Limulus polyphemus
TTAATTCCATCAAGCCGCAGCAAGGTTCGAGTACCGTATCTTTAAAAGTGTTAATTCAATCAAGCCGCAGCAAGGTTCGAGTACGGTATCTTTAAAAGTGTTAATTCCATCAAGCCGCAGCAAGGTTCGAGTACCGTATCTTTAAAAGTGTTAATTCAATCAAGCCGCAGCAAGGTTCCAGTACCGTATCTTTAAAAGTGTTAATTCAATCAAGCCGCAGCAAGGTTCCAGTACCGTATCTTTAAAAGTGTTAATTCAATCAAGCCGCAACAAGGTTCCAGTACCGTATCTTTAAAAGTGTTAATTCAATCAAGCCG
>NW_013867510.1:0-322 GCF_000517525.1 Limulus polyphemus
AACGATAATGTGTACTGTCAAAAAGAAGACACAAGAATTTAACGATACTGTGTACTGTCAATAAGAATAAAACAATATTCAACGATAATGTGTACTGTCAATAAGAAGACACAAGATTTATCAATACTGTGTACTGTCAATAAGAAGACACAAGATTTAACAATACTGTGTCCTGTCAATAAGAAGATACAGTATTTATCAATACTGTGTACTGTCAAAAAGAAGACACAAGATTTAACAATACTGTGTCCTGTCAATAAGAAGATACAGGATTTATCAATACTGTGTACTGTCAATAAGAAGAAAAAAGATTTAACGATAC
>NW_013867511.1:0-361 GCF_000517525.1 Limulus polyphemus
GTTGAAAAATATCCCACGTGTATTATGCACAATTGAAAATATTCCGTATTTGTTATGCACATCTGAAAATACTCTCCGTGTGTTATGCACAGTTTAAAATATTCCCCACATGTCATACATTTTTGATAATGTGACTAAACTATAACACAAGTATAATAATCTAATATATATATACGGGTCTTACGGAAACGTACTTGGAAATTCGAGCACCATTTTTACCGGCACAAACGAAAACGGAATTATTATCATATTAAAATGTAGTTTTAGAAATATTGCTGAGTACGTGTAATATATTTCAGAGTAGATAACAAGAATAAACGTTATTTGTCGAACAGAGCAGAGAATCACAAACTGCAAATAC
>NW_013867512.1:0-323 GCF_000517525.1 Limulus polyphemus
TACTCTGTTAAAAAGAAAATACATAGAATGAAGAGACAACTTATAAAAATAACGTGTATATTAGTTGAATAAGTAATATATAGCACTTGGTTAAACTATTGATAATAATTACTAAAATATTATGATATGAAATATTTATATGCCACTGATTTCTCATATAAAAAATGTAAATTTAATACAAATTACTATGAGAGGTTTGATATTTATTAATATCTTAAATATTTGTTGGTGTCTACAATGTAAGAGCATATTTCATGATAATTACTATTTTCTGTCAGAGTATGATATATGAAATGACTGCACAGTAATACAACATTGGGTGT
>NW_013867513.1:0-323 GCF_000517525.1 Limulus polyphemus
ACTTCCAAATGTTGACTAGATTTTTCCCCAAAATAATAAAAAAATAAATTACAGTGAAAGCAATGAAGATTTTGTAGGTTTTGAACCAAACTAAATAACAGTAAACCTTTTTTTGATTTAAAGTATTTTCTTAGTTTGATGTTTTGAGCTCTTTTGTGTTTAGAACAATATATACTAATTTTTAAAGTATCAAATTGAATTTTTGTTCAATAAAAATCTTTCAGATATGACTGTAGCTTTTTTTTCCCAAAAACTTTGTCTTCAAAATGAGGGTGCGTCTTATATTCTGAAAAATACGGCAATTCTTAATATCTTTTTACAGC
>NW_013867514.1:0-322 GCF_000517525.1 Limulus polyphemus
AATCCCATTTCGGTGATTGATTTGACATCCACGATATTCCATTTTTACTTAGCTTTAATGAAGTCTTGCAATCAACACTCTCGACTTTGCGCTTATTACACACACACATACATATCTAGATGAAAGTGTCTAATAAGAAAAATTATCTTCATGTGAAATGAGACACTTTATATCAAACTCACAAACTCGTACATTTAAAAGTTGAGCCGTAGTGTTTAATTGGAAGTGTAGTTTATTTAAGGGTTGATCTATTTTTAACTATTAATTTGATTTGTTACATTCCGGAACTCACCTGTTTCGGTTATTTATTAGAAATATTTCA
>NW_013867515.1:0-648 GCF_000517525.1 Limulus polyphemus
TTTACGGTTTATTTCCCTAGTAGTTTAAAACAAACACTACACCTCTTACTTACTTTATGTGATTATTAGTAATAGTTTTTACGGTTTATTTCCCTAGTAGTTTAAAACAAACACTACACCTCTTACTTTATTGTGATTATTAGTAATAGTTTTTACATTTTATTTCCCTGGTAGTTTAAAACAAACACTACACCTCTTACTTTATTGTGATTATTAGTAATAGTTTTTACGGTTTATTTCCCTAGTAGTTTAAAACAAACACTACACCTCTTACTTTATTGTGATTATTAGTAATAGTTTTTACGGTTTATTTCCCTGGTAGTTTAAAACAAACACTACACTCTCACATACTTTATGTGATTATTAGTAATAGTTTTTACGGTTTATTTCCCTAGTAGTTTAAAACAAACACTACACCTCTTACTTTATTGTGATTATTAGTAATAGTTTTTACGGTTTATTTCCCTAGTAGTTTAAAACAAACACTACACCTCACACTTACTTTATTATGATTATAAGTAATAGTTTTTACGGTTTATTTCCCTAGTAGTTTAAAACAAACACTACACCTCTTACTTACTTTATTATGATTATAAGTAATAGTTTTTACGGTTTATTTCCCTAGTAGTTTAAAACAAACACTACACC
>NW_013867516.1:0-323 GCF_000517525.1 Limulus polyphemus
ATGTATTGGCAAAAATTTACAAAATTTTATGAAACTATCACAGTTAAAGAGTATTTAGCGTCACGTGACAGTTAGCATAAATACTGATGCTTGATGCAGTTGTACCGATTACATGGGAGTTATGACAAGAAACTGTTAGTCTAACTTCCATGGCGTTAGTATAAAGGAAGTTATTAACACTGTTTTAGAGAGAAAATAACTACCACCAAATATCTTAAGGAATCTGGTTGGTTCTATAATGTAAAGGTCTGTTCCAAATAATAGGGTTGCTATCCTAAATCCAATATGGGTTACTATCGAGTGTCAGTTTCTTACTAGCTGTG
>NW_013867517.1:0-331 GCF_000517525.1 Limulus polyphemus
AATAGTTATTTCATAATATGTTATCAAAATTTCGGTTAGTGTCGATTTTACTGTTGTTGTTTTTTTTGTCTTCAATTATATTATAAACAAAGAAGAACTTTAAGAATAATATCATTCAAAAAAAATTTCCAACTATTAATAGCCATGAAGTCTTCTTATCAAAAAACCTCCACCTTTTTATTGTTTTTACTATTGGTTAGTGAAAGTTCATTTTCATAGCGTTTATAGTGACATAATGTTTTTCGTCAATACTATAATGTCTCAATTTTGAGTTCTCAGACGAAATAAGCGCTATCGGATGTTTTTCTATTAATTTTACGTCAAAAAAACA
>NW_013867518.1:0-322 GCF_000517525.1 Limulus polyphemus
GGAGGAAAATGAAAATAAACAAGAAGAAAGATTACAGCAGTGGCAAGAAAATCTGCAACAGTGGCAGCTCGAACAACAAAATAAACAAGAAGAGAAATTACAGCAGTTGTTGGAGGAGAAAGAAAATAAACAAGAAGAGAGATTACAGCAGTGGCAACTGGAACAAGAAAGGAAACAAGAAGTACAAATGAAAAAAATCAATAAATTTAAAAGCGAATTAGATACGTTAAAGGACGACTTTTTGTCTTTTACACAAGGAGGATACATTAACCATCGACTTAATCAGCCCCAGACAATGGCAAGCCCCTTACAGAGCCCGTAG
>NW_013867519.1:0-323 GCF_000517525.1 Limulus polyphemus
CTTTGAAAATGTTACTGTTTATATAAATGAGGATAAGGGTGTAGATTTGGTGTATCTGGATTTTGAGAAAGCATATGACAAGGTGCCACATAAAAAGCTTGTAAAAATAATTAGCTCTATAGGTGTGGGGGATACGTTAGCAAATTGTATAGAAGAGTGGCTGGATGGAAGAAAGCAGAGGGTTGTTACAAATGGAGCTCAGTTAAATTGGATTATTATCACAAGTGGGATACCTCAGGTCTCAGTCTTAGGACTTTTGCTCTTTTTGATTTACACCAATGACATAGATGAAGGGATAGTCAATAAATTACTTACGTTTGCAG
>NW_013867520.1:0-344 GCF_000517525.1 Limulus polyphemus
TTGTGTCTTCTTATTGACAGTACACAGTATTGTTAAATCTTGTGTCTTCTTATTGACAGTATACAGTATCTTTAAATCTTGTGTCTTCTTTTTGATAGTACACAGTATTGTTAAATCTTGTGTCTTCTTATTGACAGTACACAGTTTTGTTAAATGTTGTATCTTCTTATTGAAAGTACACAGTATCGTTAAGTCTTGTGTCTTCTTATTGACAGTACACAGTATTGTTAAATCTTGTGTCTTCTTATTGACAGTACACAGTATCGTTAAATCTTGTGTCTTCTAATTGACATTACAGAGTATCGTTAAATCTTGTGTCTTCTATTGACATTACACAGTATCGT
>NW_013867521.1:0-322 GCF_000517525.1 Limulus polyphemus
CCAAAAGGATATGAAAAGAAGTATTGTAAATCAAGACGATGACCTGAGGTAAAAGACAGAGATGGATAAGCATAAAGGAAAAAATGAGACCAGTCATGGCTAAAAGTATCATCTGCCAGGGCTGTGAGACGGGGAGTAGGAAACCAGAAGAGTGGAAGTTTGGAGTTGAGAGGGATGACAAAGGCATCAATGAGTGGAGCCTCCAACAGATTAAACACCCAACAGAAAATGTGAGGGTGAAGAGAACATTTTGTGGGGAGAACACATTCCTGCCAAAAGAGGCAATCGACAGCAAGGTTCATAATGCCCAGCACATGACAGG
>NW_013867522.1:0-322 GCF_000517525.1 Limulus polyphemus
ATACTTAATACTGTTTGAAGTACTCCACTATGTTTAACGTGTTTAATACTGTTTGAATTACTGATCTGTGTTTAATATTGTTTGAAGTACTGATCTGTGTTTAACGTGTTTAATATTGTTTGAAGTACTGATCTGTGTTTAATATTGTTTGAAGTACTGATCTGTGTTTAACGTGTTTAATACTGTTTGAATTATTGATCTGTGTTTAATATTGTTTGAAGTACTCCACTATGTTTAATGTGTTTAATACTGTTGGAATTACTGATCTGTGTTTAATATTGTTTGAAGTACTGATCTGTGTTTAACGTGTTTAATATTGTTT
>NW_013867523.1:0-323 GCF_000517525.1 Limulus polyphemus
TATGATTGTAATATGTTTAAAGCTAATAAAGTAGCCATCTCCTCCCAAAACACACAAGGTTCATCCTGAAATAGCTAGATGTATGATTGTAATATGTTAAAAGCTAATAAAATAGCCATCTCCTCCCAAAACACACAAGGTTCATCCTGAAATATCTAGATGTATGATTGTAATATGTTAAAAGCTAATAAAGTAGCCATCTCCTCCCAAAACACACAAGGCTCATCCTGCAGTATCTAGATGTATGATTGTAATATGTTAAAAGCTAATAAAGTAGCCATCTCCTGCCAAAGCACACAAGATTCATCCTGCAGTATCTAGAT
>NW_013867524.1:0-323 GCF_000517525.1 Limulus polyphemus
TAAGAAATAAAAAAACTGAAAATTCATCCATAGCAGAACATTTACAGGAAACACAACACACGATATTATGGTAAAAAACTGTAATATTAGCTCAACCAAAAAGTATAATAGGTAATAATATTCGTGAATCGTTAGAAATAATAAAACACAAAAAATATCATGTAGTATTAAATAGAGATGAAAGTTTGGCGAATATTTCTGCAAAAAAGTGGATTGATCTCCTTTGAATGGTTTAGCATGAATGTATGAAAAATAACATACAGGTCAATGACCTACTAACAAGTTATAAATACTTTGTCAATTGTCTTGTAATTCACTCCTCA
>NW_013867525.1:0-547 GCF_000517525.1 Limulus polyphemus
AGTACTATAGTAGTCATAGACAATAGTTAACTAAACTATGTTATAGTAGTCATATACAATAGTTAACTAAACAGTATTATAGTTGTCATAGACAATAGTTAACTAAACTATCTTATAGTAGTCATATACAATAGTTAACTAAACAGTACTATAGTAGTCATATACAATAGTTAACTAAACTATGTTATAGTTGTCATAAACAATAGTTAACTCAACTATCTTATACTAAACAGTATTATAGTAGTCATAGACAATAGTTAACTAAACAGTACTATAGTAGTCATAAACAATAGTTAACTCAACTATCTTATACTAAACAGTATCAATGTTTGAAATATCACATAGGAGAAGAATAGTCAACTATTCGAGTTTTGGGTCTTATTTTAGGTCTAATACACTTTATGTGTGACCCTTTGTGGTAACTCTGTTATCAAAATTAGGATTGTTTAGTTAACAACTGTCTATGACTACTATAGTACTGTTTAGTTAACTATTGTCTATGACTACTATATTCAGTTTGAAATTCAGTGGTCAATACTTATTATTC
>NW_013867526.1:0-319 GCF_000517525.1 Limulus polyphemus
CAGCCACACCTTGTCTCCTGCTTCAAAGCTGACTTCAGTAGATCTCTTATCATAAGTTAACTTCATCGAATCAGCAGACGTTTTCAAGTTTGAACACACTTGATGGTGGATATCATCCATCCTTTCCGATAACACTTCCACAAACTCTGACACATTCTCAGGCAACTCTTCATAAGGTGAGTGTCCCATATGCTTGGGTCCCCTTTTAGCACTACATGTACTGCATGTTCGGCACCATTCTTCCACATCTCGCCTCATACCTATCCAATAAAATCTTTGTCGTATGTGACTCAATGTCTTTTTGATTCCGAGATGTCCT
>NW_013867527.1:0-322 GCF_000517525.1 Limulus polyphemus
GGTGAAATAATCCATCACCACACAAATGTACTTGTTTCCAGCACGAGTTTGGAGCAGAGGACCAGCAATGTCGATGGCTACTCTTTCCATCGGTGCACCAACTTGATATAACTTCATTGGAGCACGTCTCTTATGCTTGGATCCCCTTTTAGCACAACATGTATTGCATGTTCTGCACCATTCTTCCACATCTTGCCTCATACCTATCCAGTAAAATATGTGTCGTAGGTGACTCAATGTTTTCTTAACTCCGAGATGTCCTTTACAGTATCATGGGATTGACGCAACACAACTTCCCGTAACTTTTTCGGTATAACCATTT
>NW_013867528.1:0-323 GCF_000517525.1 Limulus polyphemus
CCAATAACAATAACTTAATTAATTGTACAGAATTACAAACACAAGATTACAATTCAACAAAGTCTCTTAATTTTACGGGACGTATCTTCTTCCGTTCTGGTCTCCGTCTCGTTGGCTTCTGCTTCACGTGGGGTTTATCTACTTCATCAGGAAATGTCCTATCATCGGTAACAGTCACATCAGTGGTAGTAACTTCACCAAGAGCTTCACTATTTCCCTTCTCAAAACTGAGTAGAGTTTCTTCTTCGATGGTGGCTTCTTCAGGTGGCACGTCTTCAGCAGCGTCATTTGTTCTGTTTTCCACTTCGCCCCAACTGAAATGT
>NW_013867529.1:0-323 GCF_000517525.1 Limulus polyphemus
TATAGCATAATTTCCACATATGTGTTAATCTGGCCTTATTAGAAATTTCTCAAAGAAATCTTCAAATGATGCCTGTTTCTGAATATGTGCAGGTTTTCACATAACACATGGTCCAGAAAAACATTAAATTGATCTTCTTTCAAGTTATGTTTCTCATTTTCAAAGTCGGCAATAGCTATTACTGCCCAAGGAGAACACTGCTTAAATTGAACTTATTTATCATTTGTTAAATTGTTTATTATACATAAAAATTACATTTACACTTTTGTTTTTGGAATTAATAACCAAGTGTTTTTTCAAATAACAAAACTAAAAATAAGGCC
>NW_013867530.1:0-361 GCF_000517525.1 Limulus polyphemus
GAAAGAAGTAAGCAAGTGATATGATGAACAAGCCTCTGGACTTTTGGAAGACCGTATTGTTCTTAGACAAATCAAGATTCGTTCAATGTTCGGACAGTGGAAGGATATGGGTCTGGAGAATGCCTCACCAAGAGTTTTGGCTCAATGGATTGCAGCCAACTGTGAAGCATGGTGGTTTCAGCGTGATGGTTTGGGGAGCTGTTTGAGTTGGTGGGAGATCGAGCTTAGTGGAGTGCGTTAGCAACATAAATTTTGCGAAATACGTCGAAATATTGGAGGAAGGACTATTGCCACTTTATTCCTCGGGTTTCGTGGACAAGAATACAACGTTGTTCCAGGAAGATGGAGCACCGTGTCACAC
>NW_013867531.1:0-323 GCF_000517525.1 Limulus polyphemus
GGGTGTCAAGATACCTCTTCTAAGTTTTGCAACAGTATCCGGTCATGTGACTTCTTTGTATATATATATATATCCGTGTCAGTGTAAATTAACTGTACCTGTTATGTTAAACTTATATTAAAGTTTTCCTTCATTACCCATTCAAGCCGTCTCCAACCATCATTAGACTCAAAGTGGGTTCCTCGTCATCAAATTCGAAAATAGATATCTATATTGAAATGTTTGATTTTTGTCTCATATTTTGTATATAAGGCATCTAAATACCTGTACATGCTATTTTATATAAACTTGGAAAAGCATGCTTCAAGCATTGTGTAATGTAT
>NW_013867532.1:0-321 GCF_000517525.1 Limulus polyphemus
AGTTGGGTAGGCCTTGTGTGCAATGCTTTCCAAGTCCTGTGCCAGCTCTTGCAGGCTCTCCTCTTTAGCACGGATTCTCGTCCTAAACCTAGCCCTGTAGACTTCCGACTGATTTTGGGTTCCGTACCTGAGTTCCAGAGCCGCTACCAGTGATCTATAATTGTGCCTGTCGTCCATCTATTCATTTCTGCCAGTAGCTCAAATTGTGCTCTATATGCTTCCCACGGTGCCTTCCCATCGAAATACTGTGGCTTCCTTCGCATTGAATCACTCCTAGTACTGACATTCATATCCGGGATAAGACTTCTAACAGGACTGAAG
>NW_013867533.1:0-323 GCF_000517525.1 Limulus polyphemus
CTTTTGTGCCCAGGTTTGTTACAGTGCCAGCAAAGTCCCCCAAACTTCTCTGAAAGCTGACCTTTTCTGGCCTTGAATCCAGATGACTGTACCAACCTCGATACCTCTGTGCTGTACTTAACGTAGGATTCAAATTCGAGAGCTCTGGCCATTGCATCCTGCATGGTAGAGGGGTGTGCTTGCTTCACTTGTATTTTCAGTTGTGGACTGTCCAAGGCATCTACAAACTGATCCCTCATCAACAACTTGAGGAGATTGGGTGGTGCAGTTGGGTAGGCCTTGTGTGCCATGCTTTCCAAGTCTTGTGCCAGCTCTTGCAGGCT
>NW_013867534.1:0-322 GCF_000517525.1 Limulus polyphemus
GAAATGAAGGTAAAACTAAGTTAGCCACAAGTGGGAAATAAGTAGAGAAATGAAGGTAAAACTATGTTAGCCACAAGTGGGAAATAAGTAGAGAAATGAAGGTAAAACTATGTTAGCCACAAGTGGGAAATAAGTAGAGAAATGAAGGTAAAACTATGTTAGCCACAAGTGGGAAATAAGTAGAGAAATGAAGGTAAAACTATGTTAGCTACAAGTGGGAAATAAGTAGAGAAATGAAGGTAAAACTATGTTAGCCACAAGTGGGAAATAAGTAGAGAAATGAAGGTAAAACTATGTTAGCTACAAGTGGGAAATAAGTAGA
>NW_013867535.1:0-323 GCF_000517525.1 Limulus polyphemus
ACATCGTTCTTCAGTTAATAACAAAGTAAAACAAAATTTACAAAGATGTATTGTTGGTTAGGGTGACGTCGTTTTCCATCTGTTAACTAATTTCAACCAAATTTACAAAGATGTATTGTTGGTTAGGATGACATCGTTTTCCATCTGTTAACTAATTTCAACCAAATTTACAAAACGTATTGTTGGTTAGGATGACATCGTTTTCCATCTATTAACTAATTTCAACCAAATTTACAAAGATGTATTGTTGGTTAGGATGACATCGTTTTCCATCTGTTAACTAATTTCAACCAAATTTACAAAACGTATTGTTGGTTAGGATG
>NW_013867536.1:0-323 GCF_000517525.1 Limulus polyphemus
ACAGTATTGTTAAAATTGGTGTCTTCTTATTGATACTACACAGTATTGTTAAATTCTTTGGCTTGTTATTGATAGTAAACAGTGTCGTTAAATATTGTGTCTTCTTATTGACAGTATACAATATTCTTAAATCTTGTGTCTTCTTATTGACAGTACACAGTATCGTTAAATCTTGTGTCTTCTTATTGATAGTACACAGTATCGTTAAATCTCGTGTCTACTTATTGACAGTACACAGTATCGTTAAATCTTGTATCTTCTTATTGACAGTAAACAATAATGTTAAATCTTGTGTCTTCTTATTGACAGTACACAGTATCGTT
>NW_013867537.1:0-662 GCF_000517525.1 Limulus polyphemus
GAGTATGGTGGTTATAAGTTAGGTAACTACATAGGTGTTCATGGAGTAGTTGTACCAAGTAAGGCTAAAGATGAGTATTGTGGTTATAAATTCGGTAACTAGAGTTACACCTAGGTATTCGTGGAGTTGTTGAACCAAATAACTCTAAAGATGAGTATGGTGGTTACAAGTTCGATAAATAGAGTTACACCTAACGAATTTATAACCACCATACTCATCTTTATCCTTACTTGGTACAACTACTCCATGAACATCTAGGTGTAACTCTAGTTGTAGAATTTATAACCACCATACTCATCTTTAGCAACTCCACGAACACCTAGGTGTAACTCTAGTTACTTGTACCAAGTAAGGCTAAAGATGAGTAAGGTGATTATAAGTTCAATAACTGGAGTTACACCTAGGTGTTCGTTGAGTTGTTGTACCAAATAACGTTAAAGATGAGTATGGGGTTACACATTCAGTAACTAGAGTTACACATAGGTGTTCATGGAGTAGTTGTTCAAAGTAAGGATAAAGATGAGTTTGATGATTATAAATTCAGTAGCTAGAGTTACACCTAGGAGTTCAAGGAGCAGTTGTACCAAGTAAGACTAAAGATGAGTATGGTGGTTATAAATTCGGTAACTAGAGTTACACCTAAGTGTTCATAGAGTAGTTGT
>NW_013867538.1:0-342 GCF_000517525.1 Limulus polyphemus
GTTGATTTGTAATACATATAGTCGCCTTACATTATTAATAATGTTTTCATTGTTGATTTGTACTACATATAGTAGCCTTATATTATAAATAATGTTTTCATTGTTGATTTGTAATACATATAGTAGCCTTACATTATTAATAATGTTTTCATTGTTGATTTGTAATACATATAGTAGCCTTATATTATAAATAATGTTTTCATTGTTGATTTGTAATACATATAGTAGCCTTACATTATTAATAATGTTTTCATTGTTGATTTGTAATACATATAGTAGCCTTACATTATTAATAATGTTTTCATTGTTGATTTGTAATACATATAGTAGCCTTACATTATT
>NW_013867539.1:0-323 GCF_000517525.1 Limulus polyphemus
TTGGTGTTCAGTGTAATTACAGACTATATTTGGTGTTGAGGGTAAGTACAGACTAGATTTGGTGTTCGGTATAATTACAGACTAGATTTGGTGTTCAGGGTAATTACAGACCAGCTTTAGTGTTCAAGGTAATTACAGACTATATTTGGTGTTCAGTGTAATTACAGACTAGATTTGGTGTTCAGTGTAATTACAGACTATATTTGGTGTTGAGGGTAAGTACAGACCAGCTTTAGTGTTCAAGGTAATTACAGACTATATTTGGTGTTCAGTGTAATTACAGACTATATTTGGTGTTGAGGGTAAGTACAGACCAGCTTTAG
>NW_013867540.1:0-464 GCF_000517525.1 Limulus polyphemus
TTGGAAATAAATAGCTCGTGATAAAGTTTTTAATGAACATAGACAACTAAGAACTGAACAGCACATGATAAAGTTTATTAAAGAACATAGACAACTAAAAACTGAACAGCACATCACAAAGTTTATTAAAGAACATAGAGAACTAAGAACTAAACAGCACATGATAAAGTTTTAATTAACCTAGACAACTAAAAACCAAACAGCACATGATAAAGTTTTTTAAAGAACATAAAGAACTATGAACTCAACAGCACATGATAAAGTTTTAAAGAACCTAGACAACTAAGAACTAAACAGCACATTATAAAGTTTTTTAAAGAGCGTAGACAACTAAGAACTGAACAGCACATGATAAAGTTTCTAGAGAACATAGACATCTAGAACTAAAGGGCACATGATAAAGCTTTTTAAAGAACATAGACAACTAAGAACTAAACAACACATGATAAAATTTATTAAAGATC
>NW_013867541.1:0-323 GCF_000517525.1 Limulus polyphemus
GATGAGTCTTAATTATAAAACTTTTAGAAGATGTAAGTAAACAGTATATCGGTGAGTCTCAATTATAAAACTTTTAGAGAAGATGAAAGTAAACAGCAAATTGGTGAGTCTTATAAAACTTTTAAAGATGAAAGTAAACAATATATTGGTGAGTCTTAATTATAAAACTTTTAGAGACGATGAAAGTAAACAGTATATTGGTGAGTCTTAATTATAAAACTTTTAGAGACGATGAAAGTAAACAGTATATTGGTGAGTCTTAATTATAAAACTTTTAGAGACGATGAAAGTAAACAGTATATTGGTGAGTCTTGAGTATCAAG
>NW_013867542.1:0-322 GCF_000517525.1 Limulus polyphemus
CCCATCCCCAACATAGCCTTCACATATTGGTATATTACAATTTGTTGGCATCTCTTGATATTTGTCACAAGCTCCCATCACTATTGGCAATGTTAGTCAATTTGCTAATTTGAGCCGACCATTAGCCATGCACTTATCAATCATGTTTTCTTGTATTGAATTTGACAAGTAGTCTTTATTTTCTTTCTTCTGGCAGCAGCATCCATAATGCCAGTCACTCTTTTCTTGTTTCTTACCAGCACTGTCATTGTAAATGGCTCCAGCTACTTTATATTGAGGTTTCTGCTGTTGTTTACTGGTAATGGACTTGCACTCTTTTGCA
>NW_013867543.1:0-323 GCF_000517525.1 Limulus polyphemus
AACGATTACATCAGTGGCAAGAAAACCTACAACAATGGCAGCACGAACAGCAAAATAAACAAGAGAGATTACAACAGTTGTTGGAGGAAAAAGAAAATAAACAAGAAGAACGAGAAAATGAACGAGAAAAGAAACAAGAAGAGAGATTACAGCAGTTGTTGGAGGAAAAAGAAAATAAACAAGAAGAACGAGAAAAGAAACAAGAAGAGAGATTACAGCAGTGGCAACTGGAACAAGAAAGGAAACAGGAAGTAAGTCAGCAGCAACTACAGGAAAATCAACAACAATGGCAAGAGGTACAAATGGAAAACATCAGAAAATGT
>NW_013867544.1:0-341 GCF_000517525.1 Limulus polyphemus
TTAACACATGACAAGAAGTGTAAGTTTATTACATGACAAGAAGTGTGGGTTTAACATATGACAAGAAGTGTGGGTTTAACATATGACAAGAAGTGTGGGTTTAACATATGACAAGAAGTGTAGGTATATTACATGACAAGAAGTGTAGGTTTATTACAGGACAAGAAGTGTGGGTTTAACACATGACAAAAATTTACGTTTATTACATGACAAGAAGTGTAGGTATATTACATGACAAGAAGTGTAGGTTTATTACAGGACAAGAAGTGTGGGTTTAACACATGACAAAAATTTACGTTTATTACATGACAAGAAGTGTGGGTATAACACATGACAAGATG
>NW_013867545.1:0-323 GCF_000517525.1 Limulus polyphemus
CTCAATAAGTAGACACAAGATTTAACAATACTGTGTACTGTCAATAAAAAAGAGACAAGATTTAACAATACTGTGTACTGTCAATAAAAAAGAGACAAGATTTAACAATACTGTGTACTGTCAATAAGAAGACACAAGATTTAACAATACTGTGTACTGTCAATAATAAGACACAAGATTTAGAAATACTGTGTGCTATCAATAAGAACACACAAGATTTAACAATATTGTGTACTCTCAAGAAGAAGACACAATATTCAAAGATAATGTGTACTGTCAGTAATAAAACACAAGATTTAACATTAATGTGTCCTGTCAATAAG
>NW_013867546.1:0-319 GCF_000517525.1 Limulus polyphemus
CTGTAATCTCTCTTCTTGTTTCTTTTCTTTTTCCTCTAACAACTGCCGTAATTTCTCTTCTTGTTTAATTTCTCGTTCTTCTTGTTTCTTTTCTTGTTTCTTTTCTCGTTCTTCTTGTTTCTTTTCTTGTTTCTTTTCTCGTTCTTCTTGTTTCTTTTCTTTTTCCTCTAACAACTGCCGTAATTTCTCTTCTTGTTTAATTTCTCGTTCTTCTTGTTTCTTTTGCTGCTCTTGTATTGCAGCCATCAAGTCTGCTATGCTGTAGTTTGATTTGCCGCTTCTCGTTTCCATTTTTTCCTATCCCACTCTCTGACACCAA
>NW_013867547.1:0-323 GCF_000517525.1 Limulus polyphemus
CAAACACTGCACTTTAGCTGTGTAAGAGAAATGCCATCAGGATCTTATCTTACCAAACACTGCACTTCTTTAGCTGTGTAAGAGAAATGCCATCAGGATCTTATCTTACCAAACACTGCACTTCTTTAGCTATGTAAGAGAAATGCCATCAGGATCTTATCTTATCAAACACTGCACTTCTTTAGCTGTGTAAGAGAAATGCCATCAGGATCTTATCTTACCAAACACTGCACTTCTTTAGCTGTGTAAGAGAAATGCCATCAGGATCTTATCTTACCAAACACTGCTCTTCTTTAACTGTGTAAGAGAAATGCCATTAGGAT
>NW_013867548.1:0-324 GCF_000517525.1 Limulus polyphemus
CAGCCACTGTGTAGGGCAGGAATATGTTAATGATAGTCAGAATGACATTTAAGAGGTTACTAGTGTTACTAGTAGATAGCTACTGTGTGTGCCAGAAAGCTGCTAGTAGATAGTCAGAATGGAGGTCAAGAGGTTACTAGTGGATAGCCACTATGTAGGGCAGTAATATGTTAATGATAGTCAGAATGGAGGTCAAGAGGTTACTAGTGGATAGCCACTATGTAGGGCAGTAATATGTTAATGATAGTCAGAATGACATTTAAGAGGTTACTAGTGTTACTAGTAGATAGGCACTGTGTGTGCCAGAAAGCTGCTAGTAGATAG
>NW_013867549.1:0-292 GCF_000517525.1 Limulus polyphemus
GGTAAAACTCTGCATATTACTACGCAACGTTAAAGTGTACCTATATACCAAATTTGGTGAAGAATCATCAATTTAGGACCCTCTGGTAACAAGATATTGAAAAAGAATCAGTAACAAAAAGCTTCCCTGCAGTACACATACGCTTTCAGAAAAGCCAATAACTTTTGTGGTCGTTTTATGTTATTCTTTTAATAAAAGAGTAACATAAAACGACCACAAAAGTCATGCAACGAACGTTCATACAAAACCGAACGTTCATACAAAATTTGGAGATGATCCGTCCAAATGGAAC
>NW_013867550.1:0-322 GCF_000517525.1 Limulus polyphemus
CTGTTAAGTGGCTAGAAAGAAAGATAGAAACGTAAGACACGTGTGGTTTAGTAACTAACCTTTACTTTAAAAACGTAAGTAATGCTGTTTGATATACTTGACTGTTAAGTGGCTAGAAAGAAAGATAGAAACGTAAGACACGTGTGGTTTAGTAACTAACCTTTACTTTTAAAAACGTAAGTAATGCTGTTTGATATACTTGATCTAGCTGGAAAGGTTGTTAAGTGGCTAGAAAGAAAGATAGAAACGTAAGACACGTGTGGTTTAGTAACTAACCTTTCAAAACGTAAGTAATGCTGTTTGATATACTTGATCAAGCTGG
>NW_013867551.1:0-322 GCF_000517525.1 Limulus polyphemus
AAGTCTTACTTTAGGATATTGTACAGTGTTTCTGCGTTTTAGTTAAATTAAACCACTGGAGAGTTTTAACTCTTGAAGTCTTACTTTAAGATATTGTACAGTGTTTCTGCGTTTTAGTTAAATTAAACCACTGGAGAGTTTTAACTCTTGAAGTCTTACTTTAGGATATTGTACAATGTTTCTGCGTTTTAGTTAAATTAAACCACTGGAGAGTTTTAGCTATTGAAGCCTTACTTTAAGATATTGTACAGTGTTTGTGCGTTTTAGTTAAATTAAACCACTGGAAAGTTTTAACTCTTGAAGTCTTACTTTAGGATATTGT
>NW_013867552.1:0-320 GCF_000517525.1 Limulus polyphemus
TTAAATTAACGAAGATTTTAATTAAATTAGTATCAAATTCTTAATACTATATTTGCCTATTAAGATTCTTAATATTTTTATTAAATATGATCTTAATTATTTTTTATGAAGCTCTTCTAGTTAAGTAACATAATAAATTTTAAATACATTGGCAAATTATAAAAATTGCTTAATCAAATAACTTATGAGGAAAAACTATTAAACCAATTTCGTAATAAATTAATTTAATTTCATGAACTATTTACATTTAGTTTGTCATGTTTATATACATGTCAAATAATTTTGAAAAGTTATTATTTTTCTAAAACTTTTTTGGTAGA
>NW_013867553.1:0-319 GCF_000517525.1 Limulus polyphemus
TCTCTATGCGAATATTAACGCCAAAAACAATGGTTCAGTCCTAGACAAAAACCCCTTCCGACCACAAAACCTGGACTCCATCCACAGAAAGTGATGCTTTGAATTTAGTGGGACATCAAAGGAGTAATTCATTTCGAACTCCTTAATCCACAGCGAACTGTCAATGCATAGATCTATAGTCAGCAACTGGAACGGTTAAATCAAACCCTTCATCAGAAACGCTCTTCACTCGTCAATCGGAGAGGTGTTCTTCTTCCCCACGATAATGCACACCCACATTTGGCACGTTTGACGCAACACAAGATTATGGAGTTGGGTT
>NW_013867554.1:0-321 GCF_000517525.1 Limulus polyphemus
CTTCCCTTCAGGTAGGGCCAACCACGACTATCACAACAATTGAATGAGATGCTCTTCCCTTCAGATAGGGCCAACCACGACTATCACAACAATTGAATGCGATGCTTTTCCCTTCAGATAGGGCCAACCACGACTATCACAACAATTGAATGTAATGCTCTTCCCTTCAGAAAGGGCCAACCACGACTATCACAACAATTGAATGCGATGCTCTTTCCTTCAGATAGGGCGAACCACAACTATCACAACAATTGAATGCAATGCTCTTCCCTTTAGATAGTGCCAACCACGACTATCACAACAACTGAATGCAATGCTCTT
>NW_013867555.1:0-323 GCF_000517525.1 Limulus polyphemus
AAGCAAGCACATCCCTCTACTATGCAGGATTCAATGGCCAGAGCTCTTGAATTTGAATCCTACGTTAAGTCCAGCACAGAGGTACCAAGGTTGGTACAGTCATCAGGATTCATGGCCAGAAAAGGTCAGCATTCAAAGAAGTTTGAGGGACTTTGCTGGCACTGTAACAAACCTGGGCACAAGAGAGCTCAATGCTGGAAACTTCAACACAGGGAAGATGCCATGACAGGAAAGGCTGCTACCCAGAAAGGTTGTTGGAACTGTGGAGAGCAAGGACATTTGAGGAGCCAGTGTAGGAAGAATATTACCAACAAGTCGGCCTC
>NW_013867556.1:0-251 GCF_000517525.1 Limulus polyphemus
CTTGTAACACAGAACTAGTGTATAGACAATGTTTCTAACTAATAACACAGATCTAGTATATAGACAATGTTTCTAACTTGTAACACAGAACTAGTATATAGACAATGTTTCTAATTAATAACATAGATCTAGTATACAGACAATGTTTCTAACTAATAACACAGAACTAGTGTATAGACAATGTTTCTGACTTGTAACACAGATCTAGTATATAGACAGTGTTTCTAACTAATAACACAGATCTAATATAC
>NW_013867557.1:0-324 GCF_000517525.1 Limulus polyphemus
AGTGCGTTGGCAACATAAATTTTGCGAAATATTGGAGGAAGGACTCTTGCCAGTTTATTCCTCGGGTTTCGTGGACAAGAACACAAGGTTGTTCCAGGAAGATGGAGCACCGTGTCACACTGCTAGAAACACCCAAAAGTGGCAGGAAAACAATGGTATCCAGAAGTTGCCCCGGGCGAGCCAATCTCTTGACATGAACCCCATCGAAAACCTTTGGGCCATACTCGACCGGCAAGTCAAGAAACAACCAAAAAAAACCAACTTCGAAGAGCGATCTACTCCAAGTTTTGAAGCAAGAGTAGGCGAAAATCCCACAATCTCAAA
>NW_013867558.1:0-314 GCF_000517525.1 Limulus polyphemus
GTTGACAGTACCCAGTATTGTTAAATATTGTGTCTTCTTATTGACAGTTCCCAGTATTATTAAATCTTGTGTCTTCTTATCGACAGTACACATTATTGTTAAATCTTGTGTCTTCTTATTGACATTACATAGTATCGTTAAATCTTGTGTCTTCTTATTGACAATACACAGTATTGTTAAATCTTGTGTCTTCTTATTGACAGACACAGTATTGTAAATCTTGTATCTTCTTATTGACAGTACACAGTAATCGTTAACTCTTGTGTCTTCTTATTGATAGTACACAGGTATTGTTAATATTGTGTCTTCTTATT
>NW_013867559.1:0-632 GCF_000517525.1 Limulus polyphemus
AAATACTTAGATATTAAGAGAAGAATATCTTTACTTGGGTATTGAACAAAAACATTGGATCATTACGATATTAATACATTACTATAAACACACTAGCTATATATATATATATTAAGAAGAATCGTTACGTTATACTTATACATTGAACACGAGAAAATAACACAACACTTACAGATTACACAGACCTCCAATGGTTTTATTGTCTTGAAGCCTTTACATATTCTACAGTAATTCCTGTACGCTGAATCCGAAAATGATATCAATTTTTCTCCATCACGTTCAGATTTTTCACAAAACTTCATAACGCAATACATAAAAGAAAGACCACAACACGTAGTTTGGAGACTAAAAGACGTAGATTTAAAAAAAAAATCAGGATGAATGAGGATGCATATTCGTTTGACATCAATGTTCTTCCCTTCTCTTTAGTTTGTTTGTATTTTTGTTAACAAACGTAATAAAAACAAATGTTCATTGTGGTAAACAAAATAATAATAATTTGATCTAGGTAAGAGTTTTTTTTTCTTTCCGATTTGTAAAACATCCTTACGTGACAGAAAAAAATGTATATTATTTTCAAAATCTGTGTAGTTGAATTATGGAAAATCAGTTATTAAAATCAAAACAACTTT
>NW_013867560.1:0-404 GCF_000517525.1 Limulus polyphemus
TAAGTGTTCTAGATTAATCAATAATAATAACCATACACTCTACTTACAATAACAACACAAGTGTTCTACATTCATCAGTAATAATAACCCGTACACTCTAGTTATAGTAACAACACAAGTGTTCTACATTAATCAATAATAATAACCCGTACACTCTACTTACAGTAACAACATAAGTGTTCTAGATTAATCAATAATAATAACCAGTACACTCTACTTACAGTAACAACACAAGTGTTCTACATTAAACAAAAATAATAACCCGTATAATCTATTTACAGTAACAACACAAGTGTTCTAGATTAATCAATAATAATAACCAATACACTCTACTTACAGTAAATATAAGTGTTCTACATTAATCAGTAATAATAACCCGTACACTCTACTTACAGTAACAACAA
>NW_013867561.1:0-323 GCF_000517525.1 Limulus polyphemus
TCAGTAGTTAACTACTAAAACATTTATTCTGTCAGTAGATAACCAATAAAACACTTCTTCTGTCAGTAGATAACTAATAAAACATTTGTTATGTTAGTAGTTAACTACTAAAACATTTATTCTGTCAGTAGATAACCAATAAAATATTTGTTATGTCAGTAGATAACTAATAAAACATTTGTTATGTCAGTAGTTAACTACTAAAACATTTATTCTGTCAGTAGATAACCAATAAAATATTTGTTATGTCAGTAGTTAACTACTAAAACATTTATTCTGTCAGTAGATAACCAATAAAATATTTGTTATGTCAGTAGTTAACT
>NW_013867562.1:0-323 GCF_000517525.1 Limulus polyphemus
CTTATTCATAGAGCATTCAAAGAAAGAGAGTGCGGACAATTTTCGGCACCAAATTCAGAGTTTGAACTTAAATATTTTGGTTCCCAGGGCGACGCTAACCATTAGGCAACTTTAGATCCTATACATTTCTATAACAAAATCAAGCCATGTCAAATATAACGGATTTGTGATATTTGCTAAACTATATTGCGTGTGAGGCTGCCCTAATATTTTCACCTACACTTGCAACCTTACGTAAATATGACAGAATAGATGTGCTCCAAATTATTTTTATGACGTCACTCTACAGCTTCTAGTAGGCTGTCAATATTTACACGCAAGAC
>NW_013867563.1:0-323 GCF_000517525.1 Limulus polyphemus
GGTACAACTGTAATTATGTAGAACATATGGTACAACTGTAGTTATGTAGAACATATGGTACAACTGTAGTTACATGTAACATATGGTACAGCTTTAGTTACGTAGAACATATGGTACAGCTGTAGTTATGTAGAACATATGGTACATCTGTAGTTATGCAGAACATATGGTACAACTGTAGTTATGCAGAACATATGGTACAACTGTAGTTATGTAGAACATATGGTACAACTGTAATTATGTAGAACATATGGTACAACTGTAGTTATGTAGAACATATGGTACAGCTGTAGTTACGTAGAACATATGGTACAACTGTAGTC
>NW_013867564.1:0-323 GCF_000517525.1 Limulus polyphemus
AGATGAAAACAAAAATTATTTGTTCGCCCCTTTGTGTATTTATATTATTCAAAATATTCAACATGGAACATTGAAAACTTACGTTGTGTCGTTTACCGGCTTCTTGTTTCTGAAATATATACTCTATTTGGGTGTTAAATTCATCTGCTATTTTATCGTTGTAGTCATTAAAACTTAGAAGTATATGAAAAACAAGCTGGAACTTACGTAAATTCATGATTAACGAAAGGTTATCTTAGGATATGAAAAGTTGCTTCCCTTATACGTAATTATAAAAAAACGACCATAAAAACTGCAAAACACAAAATGTGAAACCGCAAAAT
>NW_013867565.1:0-520 GCF_000517525.1 Limulus polyphemus
GTTTTCTTAAATATGTTCAGACAAATACATTTAAAATCGGCACAGTTGTCAAAAATAAACATTTAAGGAAGGTGTACCTAATCGACAATAATGAAAACATATTAACAGTGTTAAAAATTGATAAAATCTACACAGCAGTTCCATCTTTCAAAGTTTTGGGTTTTATGTGAATTATCAACTTCCAGCCACCTCACACACTCCAACTCCACACCGATGTTTATGCCCATCTTCAATATTTTATTTTGCTTTTGAAGAAAATATAAACGCTAAGATTCACATACAGGCTTAAAATCACGTTACCTGTATTTGGCAGGCCTAAAAAACCTCTCTACTTTGGTTGTGTAGAAAGACTCTTTTTGTTCAAATAGTTCTGAATAACATTTTGTTACGTCTCTAGTCGTTAGTTAACTTCCCGTATAATTTCTTTCCGATGAAACTTTACCGATACAAGTCCTTTCTTAAATAAAACTGGTTTATTCTTTCTGAATACAACTTTGCAATACACTTAATTTCCACAGTC
>NW_013867566.1:0-442 GCF_000517525.1 Limulus polyphemus
ATTCATATCTGGGATGTGACTTCGTTAACGGGACTGAATATGTCTGCATTAGGGTTTAGCTGCGGACTCTGTAAGGGGCTTGCCATTGTCTGGGGCTGATTAAGTCGATGGTCAATGTATCCTCCTTGTGTTAAAGACAAGAGATCGTCTATTAACGTATCTAATTCACTTTTAAATTTACTAATGTTTTCCTTTCTTGTTCCAGTTGCCACTGCTGTAGTCTCTCTTCTTGTTTCTTTTCTCGTTCTTCTTGTTGATTTTCTTTCTCCTCTAACAACTGCTGTAATTTCTCTTCTTGTTTATTTTCTTTCTCCTCCAACAACTGCTGTAATTTCTCTTTTTGTTTATTTTGTTGTTCGAGCTGCCACTGTTGCAGGTTTTCTTGCCACTTCTGTAATCTTTCTTCTTGTTTATTTTTGCTGTTCGAGCTGCCACTGTTGCA
>NW_013867567.1:0-323 GCF_000517525.1 Limulus polyphemus
AGTAATAGAAACGTTAGTCCCTGTGTTACATGTTTTTAAATAGATGCTAAGGATTATTTTATGTATGATATGAATATAATTTGTCTATATGATAAAGTAAGGAAAAATAACATATATTTATATTAGTTTTAGTACTTTACACTTTATTGCACCTCTCCTTTGAACAAAGTCACTGAAAGTTGCCTACGTATGGTAACTGGGCCCACCAGTTGTCATGTGTGTAAACTGTAACTATCAATATCATGTAGCTAGTACGCAGTGACTGCGTTACGGCATATTGCATTTTTCCGTTGCATAGTGGTTTTATTATACTGTAACTTATA
>NW_013867568.1:0-323 GCF_000517525.1 Limulus polyphemus
GTATAGTGTAATTTTCCTTTACAGTTTCTTCCTCACAAGATGTTGATTATGAACCTTACTGGTTTTGAGAAGAAGTGTTCACAGTGTTTTGTATTGGCTTGTGTTGATTATGAACCAGACTGGTTTTGAGAAGAAGTGTTCACAGTGTTTTGTATTGGCTTGTGTTGATTATGAACCTTGCTGGTTTTGAGAAGAAGTGTTCACAGTGTTTTGTATTGGCTTGTGTTGATTATGAACCTGACTAGTTTGAGAAGTGGTCACAGTGTTTTGTATTGGCTTGTGTTGATTATGAACCAGCATGGGTTTTGAGAAGAAGTGTTCAC
>NW_013867569.1:0-486 GCF_000517525.1 Limulus polyphemus
CTTCTGATTAAACATTCTCATCGATATATATATATATGGTAAATACAAACTTCTAAATAAAGTTTTAGAATTATATATATATATATATATGTTAAATAAAAACTTCTGATTAAACATTCACATCGATATATATATTTATGGTAAATAAAACTTCTGGTTAAACATTCACAACGATGTACATATAGAAATGGTAAATAAAACTTCTGATTAAACATTCTCATCGATAAATATACATATAAGATAAATAAAACTTCTAAATAAACATTCACATCGATATATATATATGGTAAATTAAAACTTCTGATTAAAAATTCACAACGACGTATATATGGTAAATAAAAACTTCCTGATTAAAAATTCACAACGATATATATATGGTAAATAAAAACTTCTGATTAAACATTCACATCGATATATATGTGGTAAATAAAACTTCTGATTAAAAATTCACAACGATATATATACATATGGTAAATAAAAACTTCT
>NW_013867570.1:0-323 GCF_000517525.1 Limulus polyphemus
TTAATGTATGAAAACTGAGTTCCATCTCAGACATGGAACTTTGCAGATCTTTCAAAGTCACTGTTAGCATCACAGTAACAACCCTAACCAGTTTTCTGCTTGTCCGGCTACTTAGTTTGGGACAGTCTGATCTGGGTGGTATGAAGCACATTACACCTCTTAATGATGGACTTCACCCTACTCAAAGGGATAATCAGCGAATTTGAAATTTTCTTGCAACCTTCTCCTAATCTGTGCTTCTCTATTACTTTATCCCTGACTTGTTTGGAAAGCTCCTTGATCTTTATGGTTGGTTTGTTGTATCACTATGCGAGTTATGGCTT
>NW_013867571.1:0-323 GCF_000517525.1 Limulus polyphemus
GAACTATGCTCTTCTTATAGAGGTCAGTCAAATATTCTGGAAGTGTATGTCCTTTCTTTACAGTTGTATTCCTTGCTTTAACATTAACTGGCTCTACCTCCTGGCACACACCCAACAATGCCTCTTCCTTAAGTGTCTGCTCACATTTAGAGAAATTGGCCACTGTTATAGGTATTACTTGTTGACCTGCCACAAGTGACCTTCCAGTATTCACATCTGCTGGCCTGGATGGGTCTTCCACTGCTTCTATAAGCATCGGGCTTCCATGTGGATGTTCTTTTATCCTACCCCAAATTATCTTCTCTGACATAGGGGGTATTGTA
>NW_013867572.1:0-461 GCF_000517525.1 Limulus polyphemus
GTATTTACATGCAAAAATTCTAGTTTTGTATTATCATTTCTGCGACTTTTCTGGTCCATTTTGTTACTACTCTATTGGCTTTCTGAAAGAGTATGTGTACTTCAGTGAAGCTTTTTGATATTGCTCTGTTATAGATTTCTTGCCATCAGAAGGTTCTAGATTGACGGATCTTAACCAAATTTTATTTATATATTCACTAGTTCGTTCCACAGTATCATGCGAAGTTTCACCTTCCTACAATGCGTTTTAAGGGAGTTATGGCAGGTTTTGCGTTTTTTACCAGTACTTTGTCCCATTTAGACGAATCTTTTTGAATTTTTTATTAATTTTTTAATGAAGGTTCACGTCAACCTTGCGAAATTAACATACAAAATAATAGATTTCTAGTTTTAATTTTACGAATTTTGTGGTCGTTTTATGTTACTCTTTTATTGGCTTCCATTAAAACGTATGTGTACTAC
>NW_013867573.1:0-323 GCF_000517525.1 Limulus polyphemus
CAATAGCATATATCAGCAACAGTATGTCTTCAACAGAGCCTGATGAAGTACACACTCTACAAATCAATAGCATTTATCAGCAACAGTATGTCTTCAACAGAGCCTGATGAAGTACACACTCTACAAATCAATAGCATTTATCAGCAACAGTATGCCTTCAAAAGAACCCGATGAAGTACACACACTCTACAAATCAATAGTATATATCAGCAACAGTATGTTTTCAACAGAGTCTGATGAAGTACATCAATCAATAGCATTTATCAGCAACAATATGCCTTCAAAAGAGCCCGATGAAGTACACACTCTACAAATCAATAGCA
>NW_013867574.1:0-323 GCF_000517525.1 Limulus polyphemus
TAGTAAGGGATGGGTTGAAGGAGCAGACAGGTGAAACAATGTACTTTGACTGTAAAATATATCATGTAATTTACCCACATATCATTCGTTGTGAATTAACCAGATACAACTATACGTGTGTTATGAATAAACCAAATACAACTACATGGGTTGTGTATTAACCAGATACAACTATACGTGGGTTGTGTATTAACCAGATACAACTATACGTGGGTTGTGTATTAACCAGATACAACTATACGTGTGTTGTGTATTAACCAGATACAACTACATGGGTTGTGAATTAACCAGATACAACTATACGTGTATTGTGAATTAACCAG
>NW_013867575.1:0-689 GCF_000517525.1 Limulus polyphemus
TTGTTGTGGTGCTTGTTACAGAAGGGTCAACATGTTCAACAAACTTAATTAACAACAGTGTTGTGGTGCTTGTTACAGAAGGGTCAACATGTTCAACAAACTTAATTAACAACACATGTAGTAACTCTGATGAAGCCACAAAGGCGAAACGTTGGTTAAAATATAAAGTTCTTTATAATTATCTGGAATATAAAGGTCGTTTTTCTAGCCTTTTTATCAAAGGTGTTTATTTAAAACATTGTTTTGTAAGTATCGTATCATTGTTATAAACACCATAACAATAATTTTGTGGTGTAGAAAGTATTACTTCGTTACTGTCTGTTGTAGCAGGATCACACCTCTATTATATGTTGACCCTTCTGTAACAAGCACTACAACAATATTGTTAATTAAGTTTGTTGAACATGTTGACCCTTCTGTAACAAGCACCACAACACCAACTGTTTGATATTAGAATATTATCATAAAGGTCTTTGTGGCTTCATCAGGGTTACTACATACAAATGTTTGATATTAGAATATTATCATAAAGGTCTTTGTGGCTTCATCAGGGTTACTACATACAAATGTTTGATATTAGAATATTATCATAAAGGTCTTTGTGGCTTCATCAGGGTTACTACATACAAATGTTTGATATTAGAATATTATCATAAAGGTCTTTGTGGCTTCATCAGGGTTACTACATA
>NW_013867576.1:0-323 GCF_000517525.1 Limulus polyphemus
GCCACTACCATCAGTGTTACTCCATCCTTCTAACTTGGTTGGAGCTACTACTATCAGTGTTACTCCATCCTTCTAGCTTGGTTGGAGCTACTACCGTCAGTGTTACTCCATCCTTCTAACTTGGTTGGAGCTACTACCATCAGTGTTACTCTATCCTTCTAACTTGGTTGGAGCTACTACCATCAGTCATACTCTATCCTTCTAACTTGGTTGAAGCCACTACCATCAGTCTTACTCCATCCTTCTAAATTGGTTGGAGCCACTACCATCAGTGTTACTCTATCCTTCTAACTTGGTTGGAGGTACTATCATCACTCTTACTC
>NW_013867577.1:0-323 GCF_000517525.1 Limulus polyphemus
TATCTGCTCTTTAATTTAACCATAATTGTTATTTAGTTTAACAATATCTGCTCTTTAATTTAACCATAATTGTTATTTAGTTTTACAATATCTGCTCTTTAATTTAACCATAATTGTTATTTAGTTTTACAATATCTGCTCTTTAATTTAACCATAATTGTTATTTAGTTTTACAATATCTGCTCTTTAATTTAACAATAATTGTTATCTAATTTAACAGTATCTGTTCATTATTGTTACACTGCATTCTCTTTAGTTTAACAATGTATGCACTTTAGTTGAACCATAACTGTTATTTAGTTTAACAATATCCGCTCTTTATT
>NW_013867578.1:0-323 GCF_000517525.1 Limulus polyphemus
TGGGTCATAGAACTATACTAGCTATTGGGTCCTATTTAATCCACTCGTACTTATGGAAACACATGTAGATATGTTGTAAATAGAAGAGTTAATTAACACATTGGCTGCAGAATAAAGTCAACAGTGGGTCATAGAAGGATATAGGTTATTTTTTCCTATTTAATCCACTCGGACATAAGTAAACACATGTAGAATTGTTGTAAATAGATGCGTTAATTAACACATTGGCTACTGACTTAAGTCATCAGTGGGTCCTAGAACTATACTAGCTATTGGGTCCTATTTATTCCATTCGTACTTAAGGAAACACATGTAGATATGCT
>NW_013867579.1:0-323 GCF_000517525.1 Limulus polyphemus
ATCTTTGGTTGGATATTTAAATATATAGATCTTTGGTTAGATGTGTAAATATATAGATCTTTGGTTAGATGTGTAAATATATAGATCTTTGGTTAGATGTGTAAATATATAGATCTTTGGTTGGATATTTAAATATATAGATCTATGGTTAGATATGTAAATATATAGATCTTTGGTTAGATATGTAAATATATAGATCTTTGGTTGGATATCTAAATATATAGATCTTTGGTTAGATATGTAAATATATAGATCTTTGGTTAGATGTGTAAATATATAGATCTTTGGTTAAATGTGTAAATATATAGATCTTTGGTTGGATA
>NW_013867580.1:0-418 GCF_000517525.1 Limulus polyphemus
TCAGCTACACTAACACAACGTAATGTATTTACTCAGCTACACTAACACAACGTGATTTATTTACTCAGCAACACTAACACAACGTAATGTATTTACTCAGCTACACTAACACAACGTAAATTATTTACTCATCTACACTAACACAACGTAATGTATTTACTCAGCTACACTAACACAACGTGATTTATTTACTCAGCAACACTAACACAACGTAATTTATTTACTCAGCTACATTAACATAACGTAATGTATTTACTCAGCTACACTAACACAACGTAAATTATTTACTCATCTACACTAACACAACGTAATTTATTTACTCAGTTGTGTTAGTGTAGCTGAGTAAATAAATCACGTTGTGTTAGTGTAGCTAATTTATTTACTCAAAATTACGTTGTGTTAGTGTAGCATTAACTCA
>NW_013867581.1:0-323 GCF_000517525.1 Limulus polyphemus
AAGCTATAGGTACAGTATTTATCTCTGTGTATAGAAGCTATAGGTACAGTATTTATCTCTGTGTATAGAAGCTATAGGTACAGTATTTATCTCTGTGTATAGAAGCTATAGGTACAGTATTTATCTCTGTGTATAGAAGCTATAGGTACAGTATTTATCTCTGTGTATAGAAGCTATAGATACAGTATTTATCTCTGTGTATGGAAGCTATAGGTACAGTATTTATCTCTGTGTATAGAAGCTATAGGTACAGTATTTATCTCTGTGTATGGAAGCTATAGGTACAGTATTTATCTCTGTGTATAGAAGCTATAGGTACAGTA
>NW_013867582.1:0-453 GCF_000517525.1 Limulus polyphemus
GCTAATTGTGAACATACAATTTAGACAGTTTTTAATATTGCGATATAAGAGTGTAATCGACTTCCAAACATGGGAAACCGCTAACTGTTGTGAACATATAATTTAGATAGTTTTAACATTGCGATATAAAAGTGTAATCGACTTCCAAACATGGGAAACCGTTAACTGTTGTGAACATACAATTTAGATAGTTTTTAATATTGCGATATAAGAGTGTAATCGACTTCCAAACATGGGAAACCGCTAACTGTTGTGAACATATAATTTAGATAGTTTTTAACATTGCGATATAAGAGTGTAATCGATTTTCAAACATGGGAAACCGCTAACTGTTGTGAACATATAATTTAGATAGTTTTAACATTGCGATATAAGAGTGTAATCGACTTCCAAACATGGGAAACCGCTAACTGTTGTGAACATACAATTTAGATAGTTTTTAATATTGCGATA
>NW_013867583.1:0-223 GCF_000517525.1 Limulus polyphemus
GTGTCTTGAATCATTATCCAATACTAACAGATCTTACACCTCAGATTTCCTTTATTCCTTGTGTCTTGAATCATTGTCCAATATGAACAGATCTCATAACTCAGATTTCCTTTATTCCTCGTGTCTTGAATCATTGTCCAATACTAACAGATTTTATAACTCAAATTTCCTTTATTCCTTGTGTCTTGAGTCATTGTGCAATACGAACAGATCTTACAACTCT
>NW_013867584.1:0-248 GCF_000517525.1 Limulus polyphemus
GGCTAAAAGATGAGTATGGTGGTTATAAATTCGGTAACTAGTGATACACTTAGGTATTCGTGGAGTTGTTGTGCCAAATAACGCTAAAGATGAACATGGTGGTTATAAATTCGGTAACTAGAGTAACACCTATGTGTTCATGGTGTAGTTGTACCAAGTAAGGCTAAAGATGAGTATGTTGGTTACAAATTCGATTACTAGAGTTACACCTAGGTGATCGTGGAGTTGTTGTACCAAATAACGCTAAC
>NW_013867585.1:0-377 GCF_000517525.1 Limulus polyphemus
AAATGTAATAATCAGAAGACTGTATCTGTTATATTGACAAAATTGTAATATAGTAATCAGAGGACTGTATCTGTTATAATGAAAAAACTGTAATGTAATAATCAAAAGACTGTATCTGTTATAATGACAAAATTGTAATGTAATAATCCGAAGACTGTATCTGTTATAATGACAAAACTGTAATGTAATAATCAGACGACTGTATCTGTTATAATGACAAAACCGTAATGTAATAATCAGAAGACTGTGTCTGTTATAATGACAAAACCGTAATGTAATAATCAGAAGACTATATCTGTTATAATGACAAAACTGTAATGTAATAATCAGAAGACTGTATCTGTTATAATGACAAAACTGTAATGTAATAATCAGAA
>NW_013867586.1:0-949 GCF_000517525.1 Limulus polyphemus
AGCCACTATACATCTAATAACACCTACCAGTCACTATTCATCTATAATAAAGTACCTTCCAGCCACTATCCATATGTAGTAAAGACCTACCAGCTACAATCCGTCTGTTATAAAGACCTACCAGCCACTCTCTATACCATAGTAAAAGACCTATCAGCCACTATACATCTAAAATAAACACCTACCAGTCACTATCCATATATAATGAAAAACCTACCAGCCACAATCCATCTGTAATAAAAGACCTACCAGCCACAACCTACCAGCCACTATCCATCTGTTATAAAAGACCTACCAGCCACAATCCATCTGTAATAAAAGACCTACCAGCCACTCTCTATCTATAGTAAAAAGATTTTATTACAGATTGATTGTGGCTGGTAGGTCTTTTATTATAGATGGATATTGACTAGTAGGTGTTTTATTATAGATGGATAGTGGCTGATAAGTCTTTCATTATAGATGGATAGTGGCTGGTAGGGACCTACCAGCCACTCTCTATCTATATTAAAAGACCTATCAGCCACTATCCATTAATAATAAAACACCTACCAGTCACTATCCATCTATAATAAAAGACCTACCAGCCAATATTCATCTATAATAAAAGACCTACCAGTCACTATCCATCTATAATAAAAGACCTACCAGTCACTATCCATCTGTAGAAAAAAACCTACCAGCTACAATCCATCTGTAATAAAAGACCTACCAGCCACTCTCTATCTATAGTAAAAAGACCTATCAGCCACTATACATATATAATAAAACACCTACCAGTCACTATCCATCTATAATAAAAGTCCTACCAGCAACTATCCATCTGTAATAAAAGACCTACCAGCCACAATCCATCTGTAATAAAAGACCTACCAGCAACTCTCTATCTATAGTAAAAGTTCTATCAGCTACTATCCATCTATCATAAAAGAACTACCTGCCGCTATTC
>NW_013867587.1:0-322 GCF_000517525.1 Limulus polyphemus
CTTCTAACTGCAGTTCAATTACTCACTATCTGCACACACTTTACATTATCCCGTCTCGTTGTCACCCTCTTTTATATACCAGACTACCCTATATCTAGTAAATACTAGAGCATTCGCCAAGGTACAGGATAGTTCTAGAAAATAGGTGGCGCCACACCAGTCACGTGACCTCGATGACGCAACAGCTATAACAACGAACGTGCTCAATAATACTCTCTGATTGCAGATCAATTACTCACTGTCTACACACACATTATTATACCGTCACGTTGTCACCCTCTTTTATATACCAGCTTACCCTATATCTAGTAAATACTAGAGC
>NW_013867588.1:0-393 GCF_000517525.1 Limulus polyphemus
TGGTGGTTATAAACTCGGTAACTAGAGTTACATCTAGGTGTTCGTGGAGTTGGTGTACCAAATAATGCTAAGGAAGAGTATTGTGGTTATAAATTCGGTAACTATAGTTACACCTAGGTGTTCATGGAGTTGTTATGCCAGGAAAAGCTAAAGATTAGTATGGTGGTTATAAATTCGGTAACCAGAGTTACACTTAGGTGTTTATGGAGTAGTTGTACCAAGTAAGGCTAAAGATGAGTATGGTGGTTATAAATTCTGTAACTAGAGTTACACCTAGGTTTTCATGGAGTAGTTGTGCCAAGTAAGGCTAAAGATGAGTATGGTTCTAGTTACACAATTTATAACCCACCTAGGTGTAACTTCGTGGAGTTGTTGTACCAAATAACGCTAAAG
>NW_013867589.1:0-322 GCF_000517525.1 Limulus polyphemus
TTTCTCCTCCAACAACTGCTGTAATTTCTCTTCTTGTTTATTTTGTTGTTCGAGCTGCCACTGTTGCAGATTTTCTTGCCACTGCTGTAATCTTTCTTCTTGTTTCTTTTCTTTTTCCTCCAACAACTGCTGTAATTTCTCTTGTTTATTTTGCTGTTCGAGCTGCCATTGTTGCAGGTTTTCTTGCAACTGCTGTTGTCTCTCTTCTTGTTTCTTTTCTTTTTCCTCTAACAACTGTTGTAATTTCGCTTCTCGTTCTTCTTGTTTCTTTTCTTTTTCCTCTAACAACTGTTGTAATTTCGCTTCTCGTTCTTCTTGTTTA
>NW_013867590.1:0-605 GCF_000517525.1 Limulus polyphemus
TACGGAAACAGTTTATGTATGATTGACAGATGATTTACTAATTATTTTATTTGAAAGTCAGATTAACAAACGAGAAATGTATGCCCCCTACCCCTTACCCCACCAGTGATGTGGTAAATAAAAGGATACTAAGTACATTATCTTAATACATCATAAACGTCAGTACAAAACAGTTTTCCTTAACTTAACCCAGAAGTACAGTTTAAAATTTGGTTACCACCTGGTACCTTAAGAAATATTGTCAAATGCTTTAAATGTTTTCAACACAATCTTTATGACTGACAAGATAGTTTTGTTTGACAACCACTCAAAAAACTCAAAGGTTTAATACTTAGGTAGTATATACAAAAATGTTGATAAAATTAGACAATATTAACAGGTGTAAACTTTTTAAAATTTAGTGATTCATAAAGAAACTGTTATAATTTATTTTAAAAAATACCTATAATTTATAAATTACAAATTCCACTTATGTCAGATTTAGCTGTGACATACTTAGCTCTGGATGTAGCATAACAGTTGTAAGGTTTGAATAGCATTTTTTATTAAAAAACTTATTCCACAAAACAATTGTTTTCAACATTTTTTTTGCTAAGGTAGAATAG
>NW_013867591.1:0-1019 GCF_000517525.1 Limulus polyphemus
GCTCTAGTTACGTGATTCAGAAAGTCAGAAAATTTCTACAGAAAGACCGGTTTCTCAGCTGTTCACAAGAAATTATTCTGTGTTATTCCCTACATTATTTACTTTAAAAATTATTCTGTGGACAAATAGCATTGATGTGAAGTAGTAGGGCCAAGTTAGATACAGCTCGTGCTACTCGTGAGCTGTTAGTCCTAGCGAGTGTACCTCGTATAAAAATTTTATTTTTACTATCATTATATTTATTTATATTACATAAGTTAACCTTATCAAGCCTAAAAGTTTCTGTGTTTTACTTTTTAGTTACTTTTATAATAATAAATAAAGAATTGATAAGAAAAAGAAGAAATATATCACCAACCTGTGTCGTCGTTTTTTTTTTTGTTTTTATTTTGCCGTCAACTGTTCTTCTATGTTAGTATCTGTTTTTTCGATAAATCTTCATATTTTATCTCTTCTTTGTTCTATTTTTATTCAGTACAGACTAGATCAATTTGAGCGACCTTGTAACCACCATAAAAAATACAAAATAAATCAAAATTACATTTTTTTTATTTTTAGAATTACTTCAAATTGTAGAAGGAAACAACATTTTTTTACACTTAATAGTTTAAAACTTCTTAACCATACACAACTGTTTATAATTATTCATTGTTTTATTGCCTTTTGGGCCGTGATTTTTAAAATTCCCGACATAATAAGTGTCAAAATATGCGGTAACATGAAGCAAATGTTACACAAAGTTAAACTAACGGTCGGACCGTCAGTAAGGGCCACTGCGGCTCTACATATGTCATGTAATACGTTTACTCAAGCATGCTATCTTAATTTGTAGGTAAATCCATTATTGAACGAGACAAATATTATACACAGTTAATAATTTACATTATCTACTTTTACAATTATCTGTTGCCTTATGCACAAAACACTTATTAATATCCCATATTCATTAGTTTTATATGTTTTACTTCTCTAATTCATATATCATATAACATATAATTATCTGTCCTGAAAAACACAGT
>NW_013867592.1:0-323 GCF_000517525.1 Limulus polyphemus
AAGGAAGGATCGGCATTAAAGATCCAACACTTATATTAAACAAGGAGGGATGTGCATTAAAGATCCAAAACCCGTAGTAAACAAGGGAGGATGTGCAATAAAGATTCAACAGTTATAGTAAAGAAGGAAGGATGTGCAATAAAGATCCAACACCTATACTAAACAAGGGAGGATGTGCATTAAAGATCCAACACCTATAGTAAACAAGGGATGATGTGCATAAAGGATCCAACACTTATAGTAAACAAAAGAGGGTGTTCATTAAAGATTCAACACTTATAGTAAACAAGGAAGGATGTGCATTAAAGATCCAACAGTTATAA
>NW_013867593.1:0-321 GCF_000517525.1 Limulus polyphemus
CCTTCCCTCTAGTCTTAAACTGCTAAATTAGGAACGGCTAGCGCAGATAGCCCTCGTGTAGCTTTGCGCGAAATTCCAAACAAACAAACACTTTTGAAATGACGGAAGAACAGGATTGAATAGTGTTGATTCAAAATTTTGTTTCTCAATCAGGATATTCTACACTAAATTGTTATGAATTAATCACACTATAACTCACATTTGAAAATGTGACGCATCTTAAATAATAAAAATGTAGATTTACCGTATGTTATTGTTGAGTGGCTCTTAGCATGACTGAAATGCTCAACAATTACCTTTGGCGGTGGACGGTATAAGTAG
>NW_013867594.1:0-322 GCF_000517525.1 Limulus polyphemus
CTGTTTAATGAATTGTGACATTCAGGAAGTCGCTTTGTTCGTTGTTTAATGAATTGTGACAATCAGGAAGTCGCTTTGTTTGTTGTTTAATGAATTGTGACATTCAGAAAGTTGCTTTGTTTGTTGTTTAATGAATTGTGACATTCAGAAAGTTGCTTTGTTCGCTGTTTAATGAATTGTGAAAATAAGGAAGTCACTTTTTTCGTTGTTTAATTAATTGTGACATTTAGAAAGTCGCTTTGTTTGTTGTTTAATGAATTGTGACATTCAGAAAGTCGCTTTGTTTGTTGTTTAATGAATTGTGACATTCAGAAAGTTGCTT
>NW_013867595.1:0-586 GCF_000517525.1 Limulus polyphemus
TTATCTTCTATTGTTCATCTATAATTATTCTATGTTGTTATTAGATATAAACATAATAGTCAGAGATTTATAGAAATAGCTATTAACATTATCTTCTATTGTTCATCTATAATTATTCTACATTGTTATTAGATATATACATAGTAGTCAGAGAATTTTTAGAAATACTTATTAACATTATCTTCTATTGTTCATCTATATTTATTCTACATTGTTATTAGATATATACATAATAGTCAGAGCTTTGTAGAAATAGTTATTAATATTATCTTCTACTGTTCATCTATAATTATTCTACACTATTATTAAATATATACGTAATAGTCAGAGCTTTGTAGAAATAGTTATATACATTATCTTCTATTGTTCATCTATAATTATTCTATGTTGTTATTAGATATAAACATAATAGTCAGAGATTTTTAGAAATAGCTATTAACATTATCTTCTATTGTTCATCTATAATTATTGACTTGTTATTAGATATATACATAATAGTCAGAGTTTTGTAGAAATAATTACTAACATTATCTTCTACTGTTGAATAAAAATTATTCTACATTGTTATTAGATATATACGTAATAG
>NW_013867596.1:0-323 GCF_000517525.1 Limulus polyphemus
ATCTATTACATTATTATCAAAAGTACCCTCTATATTTCTACATATTCGTCCATAACACCCTCTAAATTTTTACATAGTCGTCCATAACACCCTGTGTATTTATTACATAGTTGTCCATAAGACCCTCTATACTTCTACATAGTTGTTCATACCAACCTCTATATTTCTCATAGTTGTCCATAATACCCTCTATATTTCTACATAGTTGTCCATAACATCCTGTATATTTATTACATGGTTGTACATAAAACCCTCTATATTTCTACATAGTTGTCCATAACACCCTTTATATTTATTACATAGTTGTCCATAAGATTCTCTAC
>NW_013867597.1:0-323 GCF_000517525.1 Limulus polyphemus
TGACTGGCATCTATGTTAAGGTATCACTCCAAACTTTCACTCTGGCTGGCATCTATGTTAAGGTGTCACTCCAAACTTTCACTCTGACTGGCATCTATGTTAAGGTATCACTCTCCAAACTTTCACTCTGACTGGCATCTATGTTAAGGTATCACTCTCCAAACTTTCACTCTGACTGGCATCCATGTTAAGGTATCACTCTCGAAACTTTCACTCTGACTGGCATCTATGTTAAGGTATCACTCTCGAAACTTTCACTCTGACTGGCATCTATGTTTAGGTATCACTCTCCAAACTTTCACTCTGACTGACATCTATGTTAA
>NW_013867598.1:0-320 GCF_000517525.1 Limulus polyphemus
TCCAGAAAGAATAAACCAGTTTTATTAAGTAAGGACTTGTGTCGCTAAAGTTTCGTCGGAACGAAGTTACGGAAAAATCTATTAACAAACGGAGACGTAACAATTTGGTGTCAGAAATCAAACTACAGCTTAGCAGACTTGATGACAGCAATACAAGAACAGCAAAAGAAACAAGAAAAGAGACAACAGCAGTTGCAAGAAAACCTGCAACAATGGCAGCACGAACAACAAAATAAACAAGAAGAACGAGAAATTAAACAAGAAGAGAGATTACAACAGTTGTTAGAGGGAAAGAAAAGAAACAAGAAGAGAGACAACAG
>NW_013867599.1:0-322 GCF_000517525.1 Limulus polyphemus
TAGCCTTCGTTTTTTAGCTAAAATTTTGAAAAAATTTATTTTTCTTCATATTTCAATACAAAGATGCCCTTGATGTGCACTATTCAGAATGGACATCCTTTCATCGAAATTCCCAATATTTATTCCATAATCCTATATCAAAATAGGCGAGCTTCGATTTTTCTTTTTTTCATTCAGGTATAATAAACAAAAATAGGGCTTTAAATATAAGATTATTCAACCCAATCACCCAAATCTAACAGATCATGACGTCTTATTACAAAATAAACCCCACCTTTTGGATTATGTTTACTCTGAATGAGCGAAAGTTCTATTTTATTTA
>NW_013867600.1:0-318 GCF_000517525.1 Limulus polyphemus
GAGACAATAAGTCATGAACGACACAACGTATGATTTTTACTAGATGGATTTTTTATTCATATATCTCTACCTGTTCTCTGCTTTACCTTGCAGGCAAACTAGGTTGTTTCATTGGACGTCGTTAGAGCATAATTATTAGTTCTTGTATCTTCTGGTAAGATTTATACGTTTGTCTGTATTTAACTATAATAACTGATAAAACCAATTTCAACGAGGCTACTAACTTCATGGATTTAAATAGTTATAATATATAATGACAATATACCTGTAAATAATTAGTCACAGTAATGTTTATATCAACACAGAGACGTCGTTTCA
>NW_013867601.1:0-322 GCF_000517525.1 Limulus polyphemus
AAAGGCTGTTGGAACTGTGGGGAGCAAGGACATTTGAGGAGCCAGTGTAGGAGGAATATTAACAACAAGTCGGCCTCAAGGAGACCAGTAGTGGTTGGTGTTGAGTGACGCCCACCAACCCCCATCTTGAAAGTCCCAACAGCTAGGTGTAAAATGCCAAGCACACACAGTGTCTATGTGACAGGAAAGCTAGATGGGCAAAGGTGCAACTTTGTCATAGACTCTGCGTCTCAGCAAACCCTTGCGAGCATCAAGGTGTTAGATAACAAAGGAGTACCAGAAGCCACACAGAAGCTTTATGGTGTGACGGGACATTCTACAA
>NW_013867602.1:0-322 GCF_000517525.1 Limulus polyphemus
CAATCATCAATTCTTTCAGTCTGCTTGACTTCAGCTTGATGGCATCTTGTTAGTTCAACCTCTCTTTTGTAGCAATGTCTGCAATCATTTTTGCAGGGTCTTCGGCTCAGTCCATCAGCACTACCATGGGATTTTCCTTCTCTATATTGAATACTATAATTATACTGGTCTATTTTTCCAATCCACCGTGCTAGTTGTCCCTCTGGGTTCTTTAATGATCTTAACCAGCGTAATGCAGCTTGGTCTGTCCTGATGGTAAACCTTGCACCATAGAGGTAAGGATGGAAATATGTCAGACTCTTTACTATAGCAAGGAGCTCCC
>NW_013867603.1:0-324 GCF_000517525.1 Limulus polyphemus
AAACATAAATATTTAGTAACGTCCGTCACAATTTATTATTGAAATGCCTTATTAGTATATAAGTAACGTCCGTCACAATTTAATACTGAAATGCCTTATTAGTATATAAACATAAATATTTAGTAACGTCCGTCACAATTTATTATTGAAATGCCTTATTAGTCTATAAGTAACGTCCGTCACAATTTAATACTGAAATGCCTTGTTAGTATATAAACATAAATATTTAGTAACGTCCGTCACAATTTAATACTGAAATGCCTTGTTAGTATATAAACATAAATATTTAGTAATGTCCATCACAATTTAATACTGAAATGCCTC
>NW_013867604.1:0-323 GCF_000517525.1 Limulus polyphemus
TGTAAATATATTTAAATAGGCATGCATAGTTTAGTTCAATTGAATGTGTTATTTGTAACAATAGTAGTTTTGTTTTCTTTTAAAAACATAACTATTTATAATGCTCCCTAAATAATAAAAAAAATAAATTATAGTAATGGATGAGAGTGAAAAAGCTTGTAAATACACGACGATCCCTGTTTAATGTGGAGCAGAATAAGGCCGTTTAAGGCCTAACTTTAACAAATAAAAAATTCAGAAAATTATTGTACCCAGAATTCTCATGATGTAATAAAATAGTATTTTGGCGATGAATTGTTCGTTTATTTGTAGTAAGCACAAAG
>NW_013867605.1:0-323 GCF_000517525.1 Limulus polyphemus
GATGCTCACAAGGGTTTGCTGAGACGCAGAGTCTATGACAAAGTTGCACCTTTGGCCATCCAGCTTTCCTGTCACAAAAATGCTGTGTGTGCTTGGCATTTTACACCTAGCTGTTGGGACTTTCACGATGGGGATTGGTGGGCGTTGCTCAACACCAACCACTACTGGTTTCCTTGAGGCCGACTTGTTGGTAATATTCTTCCTACACTGGCTCCTCAAATGTCCGTGCTTTCCACAGTTCCAACAACTTTTCTGGATACCAGCCTTTCCTGCTGTGGCACCTCCCCTGTGTTGAAGTTTCCAGCACTGAGCTCTCTTGTGCT
>NW_013867606.1:0-323 GCF_000517525.1 Limulus polyphemus
AAGTTCAACCTCTCTTTTGCAGCAATGCTTGCAGCCATTTTTGCAGGGTCTTCTGCTCAGTCCATCAGCATTACCATGGGTAGCAGCCTTTCCTGCTGTATCATCTCCCCTGTGCTGAAGTTCCCAGCATTGAGCTCTCTTGTGCCCAGGTTGTTTACAGTGCCAGCAAAGTCCCTCAAACTTCTCTGAAAGCTGACCTTTTCTGGCAATGAATCCAGATGACTGTACCAACCTCGGTACCTCTGTGCTGGACTTAACGTAGGATTCAAATTCGAGAGCTCTGGCCATTGCATCGTGCATGGTAGAGGGGTGTGCTTCCTTCA
>NW_013867607.1:0-323 GCF_000517525.1 Limulus polyphemus
GATACTGTTACGTCTCCGTTTGTTAATTAACTTTCCGTAACTTCGTTCCGACGAAACTTAAGCGACACAAGTTCTTTACTTAATAAAAACTGGCTTATTCTTTCCGAATACAACTTTACCGATACACTTATTCTCAACAGTCGCGTTATAACAAACTATAATAACGAACGAACGTTAACTACAACAATACGTCTCTCTCTGACTGCAGTTCAATTACTCACTGTCTACACACACATTACCTTACCTTACCACGTCACGTTTTCCCCTCTTATATATATACCAGCCTACCCTACTAGTAAATACTAGACCATTCGCCAAGATAC
>NW_013867608.1:0-402 GCF_000517525.1 Limulus polyphemus
AAACTAAGCTATAGACACAAAGTCCTTTATTCCTGTTAGATTAACATAGAAGGATTGTGTGTCTACGAGACAGCCAACAAACTAAGCTGAGATATAACCCAAGAAATTCACCTATTGTAACAATGGTCTTTTAGACTATTAACTGGAAACGTTTTAATGATCAAAAACAGTATAACCCCAGAGTGAATCTTGCAAAACTCAGCAGTTTAGCTTCGAGAGGATCCATTGGTATTTTTTTTTTATTCCAACGATGCGAGAAATGTAATGTTACGTCGTAAAGTCTAGTTTGATAAAGGTTAGCTTCTGATTGAAAGTACCATCAATTAGACGCTCGTTACACACACACACACATAGTAGGTTTTCTGTCCCTGCCAGGCTCTGTCGGTAGACGCAGATCTCTTC
>NW_013867609.1:0-323 GCF_000517525.1 Limulus polyphemus
GTTCAATTACACACTCTCTGACTGCAGTTCAGTTACTCATTACCTTGTCCAGTCTATATATATATACTAGACTACCCCCAATTTAGTAGTCTCCCGATAATTCATGAAGGTTCGAGAAGGACGTGGCGTGATACTAGTCACGTGACCTCGCTGACGCAACAATACTAAAAAAAGAGGGCGCCTGGCAAACATTCAGACATTCGCGGGGTTCCTCGACAAGTCATGATCCTTCTAGAAACTCGAGCGCGCATGCTTCCGCTGTCGTAACACTGCCCCTTCCTTAGTATTGTTTGTCCCGAAAAATAGCAACTTACATTAAAGCA
>NW_013867610.1:0-525 GCF_000517525.1 Limulus polyphemus
AAAATACTCTACATACTGTAACTTATCCAGATGCAGTAAATACTCTACATACTGTACCCTAACCAGGTGCATTAAATACTCTACATAGTGTACCCTATCTCTGGTGCAGTAAATACTCTACATAGTGTACTATATCTCTGGTGCAGTAAATACTCTACATACAGTACCCTATCCCTGGTGCAGTAAATACTCTACATAGTGTACCCTGTCCTTGGATTAGTAAATACTCTACATACTCTACCCTATTCCTTGTTCAGTAAATACTCTACATAATGTACCCTCTCCCTGGTGTACAATAAATACCCTACGTACTGTACCTTATCTGTAGAGTATTTACTGCACCAGAGGTACACTATGTAGAGTATTTACTGCACCAGGGATAGGGTACACTATGTAGAGTATTTACTGCACCAGGGATAGGGTACACTACTATCCTTAGTGTAGTATCTACTTTACATATTGTACCTGTCCCTGGTGCAGTAAATACTCTATATACTGTAACCTATCCCTGGTGTAGAAAAAATA
>NW_013867611.1:0-323 GCF_000517525.1 Limulus polyphemus
AAACTCGTTCATGATCACTTCTACTTTACTAATTACACAAAGTTAATAAATATCTACTGTTTACAATAATTTAATATATACTTATTCAAGTTTTACTTTTGTTAGGTACCACTATTTGGCTTTCATTGTTTATCAGTTGAATAATATTTCTTTATATGATAAATAGGGTTGTCATTTAGGGTTCTTATTAGGCTTTCATTAGGTTATAGAAAGCTTTTTTTTTTAGATCTTTAGATTTACACATTCCATTTTCTTATATTTCATAGTTTATTCAAACCGGACCTATTATTCTACCACGATTACGAAAGCCCCTGAGCCAATTT
>NW_013867612.1:0-323 GCF_000517525.1 Limulus polyphemus
GAATGAAAGGTATAAATTTACTGTTATCAAATGTACAAGTGAATACCAAGGGTAAAAGGTATAAATGTACAGTTATCAAATGTACAAGTGAATACCAAGGGTGAAACGCATTTTTTAGGAACCACATGTAAATGGAAGTCGTTGTTCAATGGACTATACATTTAGCACCCATTTGTTGGGGGTTTATTCGAATTTCCAACCATATTTGAGAGTGTAATACGCGAGGGTGAGCTCGTGGCTTGAGGAATGTGGAACACCAACTAATTTACAAATATTTTGTCCCTTGCAAAGAGCCCCCCCTCCCAATAGCACAGCGGACTTAC
>NW_013867613.1:0-323 GCF_000517525.1 Limulus polyphemus
AAAAAGAAAAGAAACAAGAAGAGAAATTACAGCAGTGGTTGGAGGAAAAAGAAAATAAACAGGAAGAAAGTCTCCAACAGTTGCAGGAAAGTCAGCAGCAACTACAGGAAAGTCAACAACAGTGGCAACTAGAACAAGAAAGGAAACAGGAAGAAAATATCCAACAGTTGCAGGAAAGTCAACAACAGTGGCAAGAAGTACAAATGGAAAACATCAGTAAATTTAAAAGCGAATTAGATACGTTAAAGAACGATTTGTTGTGTGTTACACAAGGAGGATACATTGACCATCGACTTAATCAGCCCCAGACAATGGCAAGCCCC
>NW_013867614.1:0-503 GCF_000517525.1 Limulus polyphemus
TAACTCTAATTACCGAATTGATAACTACCATACTCATCTTTACCCTTACTTGGTACATCTACTCTACGAACACCTAGGTGTAATTCTAGTTACAGAATTTATAACCAACATACTCATCTTTGGCCTTACTTGGTACAACTACTCCATGAACATTTAGGTGTAACTTTAGTTACCGAATTTATAACAACCATATTCATCTTTAGCATTATTTGGTACAACTACTCCACAAATACTAGGTGTAACTATAGTTACCGAATTTATAACCACCATACTCATCGTTAGCGTTATTTGGTACAAGAATTACACAAACACCTAAGTGTAACTAGTTACCGAATTTATAACCACCATACTCATCTTTAGCCTTACTTGGTACAACTACTCCATGAACATCTAGGTGTAACTCTAATTACAGAATTTATAACCACCATACTCATCTTTAGGCTTACTTGGTACAACTACTTCATGAACAACTAGGTGTAACTCTTGTTTCCGAATTTATAGCC
>NW_013867615.1:0-506 GCF_000517525.1 Limulus polyphemus
TCCTGATGTAAACATGATTCCATCAGTTGGAAAAGTCGGTCATCTTCCTCTTCAGGGTAACCTGGAAAGGTTATCTATCTATCCATCCATCAGTCATACAGTTATTTATCTATCTATCCATCAGTCATACAGTTATCTATCTATCTATCTATCTATCCATCAGTCATACAGTTATCTATCTATCTATCAATCAGTCATACAGTTATCTATCTATCTATCCATCAGTCATACAGTTATCTATCTATCTATCCATCAGTTATACAGTTATCTATCTATCCATCAGTCATACAGTTATCTATCTATCTATCTATCCATCAGTCATACAGTTATCTATCTATCTATCCATCAGTTATACAGTTATCTATCTATCCATCAGTCATACAGTTATCTATCTATCTATCCATCAGTCATACAGTTATCTATCTATCTATCCATCAGCCATACAGTTATCTATCTATCTATCAATCAGTCATACAGTTATCTATCTATCCATCAGTCATACAGTT
>NW_013867616.1:0-322 GCF_000517525.1 Limulus polyphemus
CTATTGGGTCCTATTTAATCCAGTCGGACTTAAGGAAACACATGTAGATATTTTGTAAATATATGAGTTAATTAACACATTGGCTGCTGACTCAAGTCAACAGTGGGTCATATAACAATACTAGCTATTAGGTCCTATTTAATATAGTCGGTTTAAAACAACCACGTGTAGATATGTTGTAAATATATGAGTTAATTAACAAACTGGCTGCAGACTAAAGTCAACAGTGGGTGATAGAACGATACTAGCTATTGAATCCTATTTAATCCAGTCGGTCTGAAACAAACACATGTATATATGTTGAAAATATTGAGTTAATAAC
>NW_013867617.1:0-365 GCF_000517525.1 Limulus polyphemus
ATCTTGTGTCTTCATATTGAGAGTACACAGTATTGTTAAAGCTTGTGTCTTCATATTGACAATACACAGTATAGTTAAATCTTGTGTCTTCTTATTGACAGTACACAGTATCGTTTAATCGTGTGTCTTCTTATTGACAGTACACAGTTTTGTTAAATCTTATGTCTTCTTATTGACAGTACACAGTATCATTAAATCTTGTGTCTTCTTATTGACAGTACACAGTATCGTTAAATCTTGTGTCTTTTTATTGACAGTACACAGTATTGTTAAATCGTGTGTCTTCTTATTGACAGTACACAGTTTTGTTAAATCTTGTGTCTTCTTATTGACAGTACACAGTATCTTTAAATCTTGTGTCTTCT
>NW_013867618.1:0-523 GCF_000517525.1 Limulus polyphemus
CATGTTGTTTGTTTGTTTGTTCGGAAATTCTCACAATGCTACACAAGGGCTATCTGTGCATAGCTTCCCCTGATATTGAACCGATAGACTCTTGGGCTACTTTTTTTTCATTTTTACTCTTTTAACGTACCCTTGGCCCCAAAGTGTTAAGCGCATTTTTTGTAACAACTCTAGTGAACAAGCGCTCATTTTCCTTTCATGTGTCCTGAAGATATTATCTTATAAACCGTAACACAAATAAAACAATTTTTTGTGCTAAAGTAAAGTTCTTCAACATAAATGCGTTTTTTACAGATCAAACCCGTTAATAAACCAACATGTGGTGTAGTTAACTAGGAATTATTCATAAAAAACGTAAGTAAAAAAAAGAGGTAATTTTCTATACGTAAAATTTAGAATGTTGGCTTATTGTTGGGCTTCTTAGTACGGAAGCTACACAATATCTATCTGTGCTCTGTTGCGTTCTGTCACTTTTATTTTTTTAACCGATTAACGGAATTAATTCAAACAAATATTTGGTGAC
>NW_013867619.1:0-505 GCF_000517525.1 Limulus polyphemus
ACTGTACCCAATCTTTGGTGCAGTAAATACTCTACATAGTGTTCCCTATCCCTGGTGCAGTAAATACTTTACATAATGTACCCTATCCCTGGTGTAGAATAAATACTCTACATACTGTATCTTATCTCTGGTGCAGTAAATACTCTACATACTTTACCCTATCCCTGGTGTAGAATAAATACTCTACATACTGTATCTTATCTCTGGTGCAGTAAATACTCTACATACTTTACCCTATTCCTTGTTCAGTAAATACTCTACATAGTGTACCCGATCACTGATGTAGTAAATACTCTACATCTTGTACCCTATCCCTGGTGCAGAGATAAGGTACAGTATGTAGAGAATTTATTCTAAACCAGGGATAGGGTACAATATGTAGAGTATTTACCTGGTGCAGTAAATACTCCACATACTGTACCCTATGCCTAGTGTAGTAAATACTCTACATACTGTTCCCTATCCCTGTTGTAGAATAAATACTCTACATACTGTACCTTATCTC
>NW_013867620.1:0-350 GCF_000517525.1 Limulus polyphemus
GTTGGTCTAGCTTACTCTCTATGTCTTCAATCTACAAAACAACCAACGTACATCTAGTTACATGTATTGTTGGTCTAGCTTACTCTCTATGTCTTCAATCTACAAAACAACCGACGTACATCTAGTTACATTTTTGTTGGTCAAGCTTACTCTCTATGTCTTCAATCTACAAAACAACCAACATACATCTAGTTACATGTATTGTTGGTCTAGCTTACTCTCTATGTCTTCAATCTACAAAACAACCAACGTACATCTAGCTACATGTATTGTAGGTCTAGCTTAGTCTCTATGTCTTCAATCTACAAAACAACCAACATACATCTAGTTACATGTATTGTTGGTCTAGC
>NW_013867621.1:0-564 GCF_000517525.1 Limulus polyphemus
TCTTGTAACCACTTTCTTACATTATTATAAAGTATTGTAACCACTTTCTTACATTAGTATAGAGTTTTGTAACCACTTTCTTACATTATTGTAAAGTATTGTAACCACTTTCTAATATTATTATCAAGTATTGTAACCACTTTCTTACATTACTATAGAGTCTTGTAACCACTTTCTTACATTACTATAGAGTATTGTAACCACATTCTTACATTATTATAGAGTATTATAACCACTTTCTTACATTAGTATAGTGTCTTGTAACAACTTTCCTACATCATTACAGAGTCTTTTAACCCCTTTCTTAGATTAGTACAGTCCTTTAACCACATTCTTACGTTATTATAAAGTATTTTAACCATTTTCTTAGATTAGTACAGAGTCTTGTAACCACTTTTTTAGATTAGTACAGTCTTGTAACCACATTTTTACATTATTATAGAGTATTGTAACCACTTTCTTACATTAGTTTAGAGGTCTTGTAACCACGTTCTTACATTAGTACAGAGTCTTGTAACCACGTTCTTACATTAGTACAGAGTCTTGTAACCACTTTCTTACATT
>NW_013867622.1:0-258 GCF_000517525.1 Limulus polyphemus
ATGAACAATGTTTGGTATTGGCTAATGGTTAGATGAAACAGTGTTTGGTATTGCCTAATGGTTAGATGAACAATGTTTGGTATTGGCTAATGGTTAGATGAATAATGTTTGCTATTGGCTTAATGGTTAGATGAATAATGTTTCTCATAAAATAGTAACAATGTTCGGTATTGGCTAATGGTGAGATGAACAATGTTTGGTATTGGCTAATGGTTAGATTAATAATGTTTGGTATTGGCTAATGGTTAGATGAATAAT
>NW_013867623.1:0-322 GCF_000517525.1 Limulus polyphemus
CAGTCTCGTCTCTAAGACTCCCATAAAAAGTTGGTATAGTTTGGTACCCATAGCTGTGCCTTTTGTTTGAATAAAATAATTCATTATTGAATTAAAAACCGTTAAGTGTAAGCACTAGTTCAGCTAAGTCTGTAATAATTTGAGTGTTGGGTTTGTCTAGTTTTATCAGAAAAGATTCTAAGGTTGTTAGGCCTTCGTTGTGGAGAATATTTGTGTATAGAGAAGAAACATCCATAGTACAGAGAACAGTGTTTGGAGGAAGTTTTCCTTTGCCGTTAATGTCAGAGATCATGTTTGGAGAATGTGCTGTGTGTGTGTGTGG
>NW_013867624.1:0-465 GCF_000517525.1 Limulus polyphemus
TTCCAACATTAACCACTGTTCTACACTAAAGTAAAACCTTCCAACATTAACCACTGTACTACACCGAAGTAAAACCTACCAACATTAACCACTGTATTACACTAAAGTAAAACCTTCCAACATTAACCACTGTACTACACTAAAGTAAATCCTTCCAACATTAGCCACTGTCCTACACTAAGTAAAACCTTCCAACATTAACCACTGTACTACACTAAAGTAAAACCTTCCAACATTAACCACTGTACTACACTAAAGTAAAACCTTCCAACATTAACCACTGTCCTACACTAAAGTAAAACCTTCCAACATTAACCACTGGTACTACACCGAAGTAAAACCTTCCAACATTAACCACTGTACTACACCAGTAAAACCTTCCAACATTAACCACTGTCCTACACTAAAGTAAAACCTTCCAACATTAACCACTGTACTACACCGAAGTAAAACCTTCCAACATCA
>NW_013867625.1:0-402 GCF_000517525.1 Limulus polyphemus
CCTCATATTTCAATACAAAGAAGCCCTTGATGTAAGACTTCCAAAATGGATATCCTTTCATCAAAATTCCCAATAGTTAAATCATAATCTCTTATCAAGATTTCGGCTGCCTTCGATTTTACTGTTTTTTGTCTTCAGTTATATTTTAAACCAAAAATACTTTTAAAGAAAAGAATATTCAAACAAAATCCAAGATCTAAGAGACCATGGAGTCTTCTATTAAAATAAACTACACCTTTTGTGTTGTTTTTTACTCTGGGTTAGCGAAAGTTCAATTTTGTTTTACCTTTTTTGATTATATAGTTTTTACGTTAATGTTATAAAAAAAATAATATGCGATGTGAAAAGTTAATGCTATGATGTCTCAATCTTTAGTTTTCCGAGAAAATAAGCACCATCCGA
>NW_013867626.1:0-323 GCF_000517525.1 Limulus polyphemus
TTAGCTGCTGTCATTGTGTCTATTATTTAGTAGCTGCTGTCACTGTTTCTATTATTAGTTAGCTGCTGTCATTGTTTCTATTATTTGGTAGCTGCTGTCATTGTTTCTATTATTTATTAGCTGCTGTCATTGTGTCTATTATTTAGTAGCTGCTGTCATTGTTTCTATTATTTAGTAGCTGCTGTCATTGTTTCTATTATTTAGTAGCTGCTGTCATTGTTTCTATTATTTAGTAGCTGCTGTCATTGTTTCTATTATTTATTAGCTGCTGTCATTGTGTCTATTATTTAGTAGCTGCTGTCATTATTTCTATTATTTGTTAG
>NW_013867627.1:0-391 GCF_000517525.1 Limulus polyphemus
TGTTGGTAGACCAAAGTACATAGTTATGTAAACTACTGTAAAGAAATATTGGTAGACCAAAGTACATAGTTATGTAAACTACTATAAAGAAATGTTGGTAGACCAAAGTACATAGTCATGTAAACTACTGTAAAGAAATGTTGGTAGAACATAGTACATAGTTATGTAAACTACTGTAAAGAAATGTTGGTAGACCAAAGTACATAGCTATGTAAACTACTGTAAAGAAATGTTGGTAGACCAAAGTACATAGCTATGCAAACTACTATAAAGAAATGTTGGTAGACCAAAGTACATAGCTATGTAAACTACTATAAAGAATTGTTGGTAGAACAAAGTACATAGCTATGTAAACTACTGCTTAAAAATGTTGGTAGACCAAAGTACATAG
>NW_013867628.1:0-1117 GCF_000517525.1 Limulus polyphemus
TATATATTCACTAGTACTACAATTATGTTATAACATACATAACAACTATTACTACATCTGTGTTGTAACATATATATTCACTAGTACTACATCTGTGTTATAACAGATATACTCACTAGAACTAAATCTGTGTTATAACATATATTTTCACTTGTACTACATCTGTGTTATAACATATAAGTTCTCTAGTACTACATCTGTTTTATAACATATATATATTCACTAGTAATTCATCTCTTTTATAACATATATGTTCAATAGTACTACATTTGTGTTGTAACATATATATTCGCTAGTACTACATATGTGTTATAACATATATGTTCACTAGTACTACATCTGTGTTATAACATATAAGTTCACTAGTACTACATCTTTTTTATAACATATATGTTCACTACATCTGTGTTATAACATATATATTCACTAGTACTACATCTGTGTTATAACATATACATTCACTAGTACTACATCTGTTTTATAACATATATATTCACTAGTACTGAGTCTGTTATAACACATATGTAGTACTAGTGAACATATATGTTATAACACAGATGTAGTACTACTGAATATATATGTTATAACACAGATGTAGTACTAGTGAGTATATCTGTTATAACAAAGATGTAGTAGTAGTATATATATATGTTATAACACAGATGTAGTACAAGTGAACATATATGTTATAACACAGATGTAGTACTAGCGAGTATATATGTTATAACACATATGTAGTACTTGTGAACTATATTCACTAGTACTACATCTGTGTTATAACATATATGTTCACTAGTACTACATCTGTGTTATAACATATAATGTTCACTAGTACTACATCTGTGTTATAACATATATATCCATTAGTACTACCTCTGTGTTATAACATATTAGTTCACTAGTACTACATCTGTGTAATAACATATATATATTCACTAGTAATTCATCTCTTTTTTAAGATATATGTTCACTAGTACTACATCTGTATTAAAACATATATACTCACTAGTACTACATCTGTGTTATAACATATATATCCATTAGTACTACTTCTGTGTTATAACATATAAGTTCACTAGTACTACTTCTGTGTTATAACATACATATTCACTAGTAC
>NW_013867629.1:0-1319 GCF_000517525.1 Limulus polyphemus
GTTTACCATCTTCTAGCATCTCTATAGACACTTGGTATATGTACAATATCCTCCATCTCTAACATCTCTATAGACACTTGGTATATGTACAATATCCTCCATCTCATAACATCTCTATAGACACTTCTATATGTATGATGTTTACCATCTTCTAGCATCTCTATAGACACTTGGTATATGTACAATGTCTTCCATCTCATAAAGTCTATATAGACACTTGTATATGTACAATGTCTACCATCTCCTAACATCTCTACAGACACTTGGTATATGTACAATGTCTTCCATCTCATAACATCTCTATAGACACTTGGTATATGTACAATGTCTTCCATCTCCTAACATCTCTATAGACACTTGTATATGTATAATGTCTTCCATCTCATAACATCTCTATAGACACTTGGTATATGTACAATGTCTTCCATCTCCTAACATCTCTATAGACACTTGGTATATGTATAATGTCTTCCATCTCATAACATCTCTATAGACACTTGGTATATGTATAATGTCTTCCATCTCATAACATCTCTATAGACACTTGGTATATGTACAATGTCTTCCATCTCATAACATCTCTATAGACACTTGGTATATGTACAATGTCTTCCATCTCATAACATCTCTATAGACACTTGGTATATGTACAATGTCTTCCATCTCCTAACATCTCTATAGACACTTGTATATGTACAATGTATTCCACCTCATAACGACTATATAGACACTTGGTATGTGTACAACGTCTTCCACCTCATAAAGTCTATATAGACACTTGGTATATGTACAATGTCTTCCATCTCATAAAGTCTATATAGACACTTGGTATATGTATGATGTCTTCCGTCTCATAACGACTATATAGACACTTGGTATATGTACAATGTCTTCCATCTCCTAACATCTCTATAGACACTTGGTATATGTACAATGTCTTCCATCTCATAACATCTCTATAGACACTTGTATATGTACAATGTCTTCCATCTCATAACATGTCTATAGACACTTGGTATATGTACAATGTCTGTCATCTCATAACATCTCTATAGACACTTGTATATGTACAATGTCTACCATCTTCTAGCATCTGTATAGACACTTGTATATGTACAATGTCTTCCATCTCATAACATCTCTATTGACACTTGGTATATGTACAATGTCTTCCATCTCCTAACATCTCTATAGACACTTGGTATGTGTACAATGTCTTCCACCTCATAAAGTCTATATAGACACTTGGTATATGTACAATGTCTTCCATCTCATAAAGTCTATATAGACACTTGGTATATGTATGATGTCTTCCGTCT
>NW_013867630.1:0-319 GCF_000517525.1 Limulus polyphemus
CCATCTCTCACACTTGGTAGTGTGTCACTATCTATAGATGAGTTATCACGATACCTCACACTAGGTAGTGTGTCACTACCTGTAGATGAGTTATCACCATCCCTTATACTAGGTAGTGTGTCACTATCTGTAGATGAGTTATCACCATCCCTCACACTAGGTAGTGTGTCACTATCTATAGATGAGTTATAACCTTCTCTCACACTAGGTAGTGTGTCACTATCTATAGATGAGTTATCACCATACCTCACACTATGTAGTGTGTCACTATATGTAGATGAGTTATCACCATCTCTCACACTAGGTAGTGTGTCACTAT
>NW_013867631.1:0-414 GCF_000517525.1 Limulus polyphemus
ACTTTCAATAAGAAGACTTGTTAAATCTTGTGTACACAGTATGTCAATAAGAATGTCTACTAATTGACAGTACACAGTTTTGTTAAATCTTTTGACGAGTTAACAATACTGTGTACTATCAATGAGAAGACACAAGATTTAACTATACTGTGTACTGTCCATAAGAAGACACAAGATTTAACAATACTGTGTACTGTCAATAAGAATACACAAGATTTAACGATACTGTGTACCTTCAATAAGAAGACACGAGATTTAACGATACAGTGTACTGTCAATAAAAGACTAAATATTTAAAAATACTGTGTACTGTCAATAAGAAGACACAATATTTAACAATACTGTGTTCTGTCAATAAGAAGACACAAGATTTAACGATACTGTGTACTTTCAATAAGAAGACCAAGAATGAAC
>NW_013867632.1:0-441 GCF_000517525.1 Limulus polyphemus
ATGATCTAGACAGGTATATGGTTGAATGGGATTGGTTGGCCTTTGATGCTACATTATGATCTAGACAGGTATATGGTTGAATGAAATTGGTTGGCCATTGATGCTACATCAGGGTGTAAACACGTATATGGTTGAATAGGATTAGTAGGCCGTTGATGCTACATCAGGATCTAGACAGGTATATAGTTGAATAGGATTGGTTGGCCGTTGATGCTACATCAGGATCTAGACAGGTATATGGTTGAATAGGATTGGTTGGCCGTTGATGCTACATCAGGATCTAGACAGGTATATGGTTGAATGGATTGGTTGTCCGTTGATGCTACATCAGGGTGTAAACACATATATGGTTGAATAGGATTGGTAGGCCGTTGATGCTACATCAGGATCTAGACAGGTATATGGTTGAATGAAATTGGTTGGCCATTGATGCTACATCAG
>NW_013867633.1:0-323 GCF_000517525.1 Limulus polyphemus
ACATATAACAGAGATTTCAGTGGTATATGCAGGCCGTATCTCAGGCAGCTGATGAACCCTGGTTTTTCATTTGTTTTGAACTTCACACAAAGCTACTCGAGGGCTATCTGCGACAGCTGCTCTTAATTCAGCAGTGACAGATTAAAATGAAGGAAGCAGTCAACACCAACTCTTGAGCTTCTCTTTTACTAACGAATAGTAGGATTAACTATAACTTTATAACGCTCCCAGGCTGAATGGGCAAGCATGTTCGATGATGGAAATTCGAACCCACGACCCGCAGATTAAGAGTCGAGCGCTCTAGGCACCTGGTCATGCTGAAA
>NW_013867634.1:0-1541 GCF_000517525.1 Limulus polyphemus
AAATATTTGTGTTATTAATATCTAAACCATGGCAGTCATGAATAAAATATTTGTGTTATTACTGTCTAAACCGTGGCGGTGATAAATGAAATATATGTGTTATTAATATCTAAACCATGGCAGTGATAAATGAAATACTTGCGTTATTGCTAAGTCAACCATGGCGGTGATAAATAAAATATTTGTGTTATTACTATCTAAACCATGGCGGTGATAAATGAAACATTTATGTTATTACTATCTAAACAATGGTGGTAATAAATTAAATATTTTGTTACTACTATCTAAACCATGCCTGTGATAAATGAAATATTTAGACAGTAATAACACACCATGGCGGTGATAAATAAAATATTTGTGTTATTACTATTTGAGCAATGGCTGTGATAAATGAAATATTTGTGTTATTACTGTCTAAACCATGCCTGTGATAAATAAAATATTTGTGTTATTACTATTTGAGCAATGGCTGTGATAAATGAAATATTTGTGTTATTACTGTCTAAACATTTGTGTTATTACTATCTAAACCATGGTGGTAATAAATGAAATATTTTGTTATTACTATTTGAGCAATGGTTGTGATAAATGAAATATTTGTGTTATTACAATATCTAAACCATGGCAGTCATGAATAAAATATTTGTGTTATTACTGTCTAAACCGTGGCGGTGTATTTCATTTATCAACGCCATTGTTTAGATAGTAGTAACAAAATATTTAATTTATTACCACCCTAGTTTAGACAGCAATAACACAAATATTTCATTTATCACTGCCATGGTTTAGATATTAATAACACAAATATTTCATTTATCACAGCCATTGCTCAAATAGTAATAAAACAAATATTCTATTTATCACCGCCATGGTTTACACAGTAATAACACAAGTATTTCATTTATCAACGCCATTGTTTAGACACTAATAACACAAATATTTCATTTATCACCGCCATGGTTTAAATAGTAATAACACAAATATTTCATTTATCATTTAGACAGTAATAACACAGTGTTATTACTGTCTAAACCATGGTGGTGATAAATGAAATATTTGTGTTATTACTATCTTAACCATGGCAGTGATAAATAAAATATTTGTGTTATTACTATCTAAACCATGGCGGAAATAAACGCAATATTTGTGTTATTACTGTCTAAACAATGGCTATGATAAATGAAATATTTGTGTTATTAATATCTAAACAGTGGCTGTGATAAATGAAATATTTGTGTTATTACTATCTAAACCATGTGTTATTAGTGTCCAAACCGTGGCGGTGATAAATGAAATATTTGTGTTATTACTATCTAAACCATGGCGGTGAGAAATGAAACATTTGTGTTATTACTGTCTAAACCATGGTGGTGATAAATGAAATATTTGTGTTATTACTATCTTAACCATGGCAGTGATAAATAAAATATTTGTGTTATTACTATCTAAACCATGGCGGAAATAAACGCAATATTTGTGTTATTACTGTCTAAACAATGGCTATGATAAATGAAATATTTGTGTTATTAATATCTAAACAG
>NW_013867635.1:0-323 GCF_000517525.1 Limulus polyphemus
TACTGATAAATATATATACTGATAAATATATACTACTGATAAATATATACTACTGATAAATATATACTACTGATAAATATATATACTGATAAATATATACTACTGATAAATATATATACTGATAAATATATACTACTGATAAATATATATACTGATAAATATATATATACTGATAAATATATATACTGATAAATAAATATTACTGATAAATATATACTACTGATAAATATATGTACTGATAAATATATACTACTGATAAATATATATACTGATAAATATATACTACTGATAAATATATATACTGATAAATATATACTACTGAT
>NW_013867636.1:0-323 GCF_000517525.1 Limulus polyphemus
AACCTTATACATCACAACTATATACATTCACTGCTATTGGGTGTTAATCTAACCTTATACATCAAAACGATATAAATTCACTGTTATTGGGTGTTAATCTAACCTTATACATCACAACTATATACATTCACTGCTATTGGGTGTTAATCTAACCTTATACATCAAAACGATATAAATTCACTGTTATTGGGTGTTAATCTAACCTTATACATCAAAACGATATAAATTCACTGTTATTGGGTGTTAATCTAACCTTATACATCAAAATTATTTAAATTCACTGTTATTGGGTATTCATCTAACCTTATACATCACAACTATAT
>NW_013867637.1:0-716 GCF_000517525.1 Limulus polyphemus
ATTACCTGTTTCTAACTAGTAACCATTAAGTTAAATTATTGACTGTTTTGGAAAAAGATTACATGTTTCTAACTAGTAACCATTAAGTTAAATTATTGCCTGTTTTGAATAAAGATTACCTGTCTCTAACTAGTTACCATTAAGTTAAATTACTGACTGTTTTGGATAAAGATTACCTGTTTCTAACTAGCAATCATTAAGTTAAATTATTTTTGGATAAAGATTACCTGTTTCTAACTAGTAACCATTAAGTTAAATTATTGACTGTTTAGGATAAAGATTACCTGTTTCTAATTAGTAACCATTAAGTTAAATTATTGACTATGTAATCTTTCTCCAAAACAATCAATAATTTAACTTAATGGTTACTAGTTAGAAACAGGTAATCTTTCTCAAAAACAGTCAATAATTTAACTTAATGGTCAGTAGTTAGAAACAGGTAATCTTTATCCAAAACAGTGAATAATTTAACTTAATGGTTACTAGTTAGAAACAGGTAATCTTTATCCAAAACAGTCAACAATTTAACTTGATGGTTACTAGTTAGAAACAGGTAATCTTTATCGAAAACAGACAATAATTTAACTTAATAGTTACTAGTTAGAAACAGGTAATCTTTCTCCAAAACGGTTTCTAACTAGTAACCATTAAGTTAAATTACTGCCTGTTTTGGAGAAAGATTACCTGTTTCTAACTAGTAACCATTAAGTTAAATT
>NW_013867638.1:0-533 GCF_000517525.1 Limulus polyphemus
TACTGTGTACTGTCAATAAGAAGACACAAGATTTAACAATAATGTGTAATGTCAATAAGAATATACAGGATTTATCAATACTGTGTACTGTCAATAAGAAGACACAAGATTTAACAATACTGTGTCCTGTCAATAAGAAGATACAGGATTTATCAATACTGTGTCCTGTCAATAAGAAGATACAGGATTTATCAATACTGTGTACTGTCAATAAGAAGAAAAGACACAAGATTTATCAATACCGTTTAATCTCAATAAGAAGACAATAGATTTAACAATACTATGTACTATCAAAAAGAAGACAAGATTTAACGATACTGTGTACTGTCAATAAAAAGACACAAGATTTAACGATACTGTGTACTATCAATAAGAAGACAAGATTTACCAATACTGTGTACTATCAATAAGAAGACAAGATTTACCAATACTGTGTACTGTCAATAACCTGACACAAGATTTATCAATACCGTTTACTCTCAATAAGAAGACACAAGATTTAACAATAATATGTACTATCAAAAAGAAGACAA
>NW_013867639.1:0-320 GCF_000517525.1 Limulus polyphemus
GTTTTATTAAGTGAGGACTTCTGTCGCTAAAGTTTCGTCGGAACGAAGATACGGAAAATCAATGAACAAATGAGACGTAACAAATTGGTGTCAGAAGTGGGATAAAAAGAAGAAAAAAGGAATAAAAAGAGAAGATGGAAACGAGAAGGGGCAAATCAAATTACAGTTTAGCAGATTTGATGGCAGCAATACAAGAACAGCAAAAGAAACAAGAAGAGAGACAACAGCAGTTGCAAGAAAACCTGCAACAGTGGCAGCTCGAACAACAAAATAAACAAGAAAAGAAACAAGAAGAGAGACAACAGCAGTTGCAAGAAAAC
>NW_013867640.1:0-486 GCF_000517525.1 Limulus polyphemus
GAACTAAACAAACTAACAATACCATGTAATCCAAACTTGGTTCAACTAAACAAACTTACAATACCATGTACTCCAAACTTGGTTCAACTAAACAAACTAACAATACCACGTACTCCAAACTTAGTTGAACTAAACAATACCATGTAATCCAAACTTGGTTCAACTAAACAAACTAACAATACCATGTAATCCAAACTTAGTTGAACTAAACAAACTAACAATACCATGTAATCCAAACTTGGTTCAACTAAACAAACTAACAATACCATGTACTCCAAACTTGGTTCAACTAAACAAACTAGTCATATCGTTAATTTACGATATCGTTGTTTTTCAAGCTATCCATTTCCCCCGTTCTCTTGTTTAAATAGCTGTAATCATCCTTTTGTAAGTACGAATAAAATTACTCTCACTATCTATAAAACTATCTATTAGTTGCCCGATTATCTCACTGTCTATCACTCTATCCTTCTATGAAACTATCTA
>NW_013867641.1:0-323 GCF_000517525.1 Limulus polyphemus
AATTTATAACCATAATACTCATCTTTAGCCCTACGTGGTACAACTTCTCCATGAACACCTAGGTGTAACTCTAGTTAAAGAATTAATAACCACCATACTCATTTTTATCCTTACTTGATACAACTACTTCACGAACATTTAGTTGTAACTCTAGTTACCGAATTTATAACCACTATACTCATCTTTAGCCTTACTTGGTACAACTAGTCCATAAATACCTAGTTGTAACTCGAGTTACCGAATTTATAATCACCATACTCATCTTTAGCCTTACTTGGTGCAACTACTTCATGAACAACTTGGTGTAACTCTAGTTAAAGAAA
>NW_013867642.1:0-323 GCF_000517525.1 Limulus polyphemus
ATGCATTCCTCTTCAATGTCAGCCAAGTATACTTTCTGTCTGTTTTTTATACCCATGAGCTCAATAGTTACCCACACTGGTCCCCACAATCTTGTAGAATGTCCTGTCACACCATAAAGCTTCTGTATGGCTTCTGGAACTCCTTCGTGATCTAACACCTTGATGCCCACAACGGTTTGCTGAGACGCAGAGTCTATGACAAAGTTGCACCTTTGGCCACCTAGCTTTCCTGTCACGTAGATACTGTGTGTGCTTGGCATTTTACACCTAGCTGTTGGGACTTTCACAATGGGGGTTGGTGGGCATCACTCAACACCAACCAC
>NW_013867643.1:0-324 GCF_000517525.1 Limulus polyphemus
CTTAACCAGCGTAATGCAGCATGGTCTGTCCTGATGGTAAACCTAGCCCCATAGAGGTAAGGATGGAAATATGTCAGACTTTTTAGTATAGCAAGGAGTTCCCTCCGTGTTACACAGTAGTTCCTCTCTGGTCTACTCAAAACCCTACTGAAGTAGGCCACCACATGTTCGTTTTTACCCACCTTCTGAGACAACACTCCGCAATTCCAACTATTACTAGCATCACAATCCAGTATGTGAGTGATCTGGAAGCTTTAAAAGTGGAGCTGAGGCCAATTTTTCTTTCAATGTCTTGAAAGCATGTTTGCAAGAAACTGTCCATTC
>NW_013867644.1:0-413 GCF_000517525.1 Limulus polyphemus
AATTAGTTGATTTCTTATTCAATCCAGACTAACCTATTTAGTTGTTATAACAAACAATTAGTTGATTTCTTATTCAATCCAGACTAATATATTTAGTTGTTATAAAAAACAATTAGTTGATTTCCTATTCCATTCAGCTCTAATCTCCAGTTTTATAATGAACAATTGTCTCTCGATTCCTATTCTACCCAATTCCACTAAATGTGGTTGTTATAATGAAAAATTGGTTGACATATTAGGTCGTCAAGAAATTAATGTCGCTTTTTTAAGATGAAAAAAAAAACGAACAACTTATATATCAAAACAAAACATTTATTAAATGAAATAGTCTCTATTCTTTATCGATGATTCTTTTCCATCTTTCAATCAGGTTGTTAATGCCCTGATTTAAAGAAATCACTTGGTTTTGAACC
>NW_013867645.1:0-360 GCF_000517525.1 Limulus polyphemus
ACTGAGCTACCGTGGTGACTACTAAAGAATGACTGTACTACCGTGGTGACTACTAAAGAATGACTGTACTACCACGGTGACTACTAAAGAAAGACTGTGCTACCGTGGCGACTACTAAAGAAAGACTGAGCTCCCGTGGTGACTACTAAAGAAAGACTGTGCTACCTTGGCGACTACTAAAGAAAGACTGAGCTCCCGTGGTGACTACTAAAGAAAGACTGTACTACCGTGGTGACTACTAAAGAATGACTGTGCTACCGTGGTGACTACTAAAGAATGACTGTGCTACCGTAGTGACTACTAAAGAAAGACTGAGCTACCGTGGCGACTACTAAAGAATGACTGTGCTATTGTTACCGT
>NW_013867646.1:0-323 GCF_000517525.1 Limulus polyphemus
GTGCCACCTGAAGAAGCCACCGTCGAAGAAGAAGCTCTACTCAGTTTTGAGAAGGGAAACGGTGAAGCTCTTGGTGAAGTTACTACCACTGATGTGACTGTTTCCGATGATGGGACATTTACTGATGAAGCGGAGGAACCCCACATGAAGCAGAAGCCAATGAGACGGAGACCAGTACGGAAGAAGATACGTCCCGTAAAATTAAGAGACTTTGTTGAATTGTAATTTTGTGTTTGTAATTCTGTACATTTTAATTAAGTTATTGTTATTGGTTTATCATATGTGGTTATTGTTCGGGACGAACAATATTAAGGAGGGGGCAG
>NW_013867647.1:0-319 GCF_000517525.1 Limulus polyphemus
ATGGTACTCTAAGAATCCAGAGTGGAACGTATCACTTGATAAAGAGTTATAACTGGTACCAGCTTTACAGAATGGTACTCTAAGAATCCAGAGTGGAACGTATCACTTGATAAAGAGTTATAATTGGTACCAGCTTTACAGAATGGTACTGTAAGAATCCAGTGTGGAACGTATCACTTGATAAAGAGTTATAACTGGTACCAGCTTCACAGAATGGTACTCTAAGAATCCAGAGTGGAACGTATCACTTGATAAAGAGTTATAATTGGTACCAGCTTTACAGAATGGTACTCTAAGAATCCGGAGTGGAACGTATCAC
>NW_013867648.1:0-323 GCF_000517525.1 Limulus polyphemus
TAGCTTAATAAACAAGGACACTCAGTTATTTAGTGATACCAATATGTACACACTACTCATCATCCAACGAATAATATGGTAAAGATTGCGCACATTTTGCGCGTTTATTCAATCACTTTGAATGCACGTGTAGTATTCCCTTTGTCCTAGATTGTGATATAACACTATAATGTACGTGTAATATTTCTCTTATTCTATATTGCGATATGACGCTTGAAAACATATATCAGATTTCCTTTGTCCTAGTTTGTGATATAACGCTACAATACACGTGCAAGTTTTCCTTTGTTCTAGTGTGACATAACACTAAAATGCGTATAAAA
>NW_013867649.1:0-323 GCF_000517525.1 Limulus polyphemus
ATCACCACTACTTGCAGCTTTGTTTCCTTTTATCACCACCACTTGCAGCTTTGTTTCCTTTTTTCATCACCACTTGCAGCTTTATTTCCTTTTATCATCGCCACTTGCAGCTTTGTGTTCCTTTTATCACCACTACCTGCAGCTTTGTTTCCTTTTATAATCACCATTTGCAGCTTTGTTTCCTCTTATAATCACCACTTGCAGCTTTATTTCCTTTTATAATCACCACTTGCAGTTTTATTTCCTTTTATCACCTCCACTTGCAGCTTTGTTTCCTTTTATCATCACCACTTGCAGCTTTGTTTCCTTTTATAATCACCACT
>NW_013867650.1:0-312 GCF_000517525.1 Limulus polyphemus
CTAGAGGAAAAAGAAGCAAGAAGAACGAGAAGAGAAATTACAACAGTTGCTAGAGGAAAAAGAAGCAAGAAGAACGAGAAGAGAAATTACAACAGTTGTTAGAGGAAAAAGAAAAGAAACAAGAAGAACGAGAAATTAAACAAGAAGAGAGATTACAGCAGTTGCTGGAGGAAAGAGAAAAGAAACAAGAAGAGAGACAACAGCAGTTGCAAGAAAACATGCAACAGTGGCAGCTTGAACAACAAAACAAACAAGAAGAGAAATACAGCAGTTGTAGAAGGAAAAAGAAAGAAACAAGAAGAGAGACAACAG
>NW_013867651.1:0-324 GCF_000517525.1 Limulus polyphemus
ATTACTCAATAGGATTGTTAAAAACATTACTCAATAGGATTGTTAAAAACATTACTCAATAGGAATGTCAAAATCATTATTCAATAGGATTGTTAAAAACATTACTCAATACGATTGTTAAAGACGTTACTCAATAGGAATGTCAAAATCATTATTCAATAGGATTGTTAAAGACGTTACTCAATAGGATTGTTAAAAACATTACTCAATAGGATTGTTAAAAACATTTCTCAATAGGATTGTTAAAAATATTTCTCAATAGGATTGTTAAAAACATTACTCAATAGGATTGTTAAAAACATTACTCAATAGGATTGTTAAAAA
>NW_013867652.1:0-443 GCF_000517525.1 Limulus polyphemus
GTTTGACTTTGAACGTAGTATGTTATTCCAGTTGACTCATGTGTGCTTTACTCTGAACATAGTATATTCTTCCAGTTGATTCATGTATGTTTTACTATGAACGTAGTATGTTCTTCCAGTTGACTCATGTATGCTTTACTCTGAACGTAGTATATTCTTCCAATTGACTCATGTATGTTTTACTCTGAACATAGTATATTCTTCCAGTTGATTCATGTATGTTTTACTATGAACGTAGTATGTTCTTCCAGTTGACTCATGTATGCTTTACTCTGAACATAGTATATTCTTCCAATTGACTCATGTATGTTTTACTCTGAACAATGAACATAGTATATTCTTCCAGTTGACTCATGTATGTTTTACTCTGAACATAGTATATTCTTCCAGTTGATTCATGTATGTTTTACTCTGAACATAGTATATTCTTCCAGTTGACTCAT
>NW_013867653.1:0-323 GCF_000517525.1 Limulus polyphemus
TTACATTGAAGTATGAAAGTATGTTGGTAAGAGCTAGAGTTTTGTATGTAGTTGCCACATTAAACCCTATGTTGAAGTATGAAAGTATGTTGGTAAGAGCTAGAGCTTTGTATGTAGTTTTCGCATTAAATCCTATGTTGAAGTATGAAAGTATGTTGGTAAGAGCTAGAGTTTTGTATGTAGTTGTCACATTAAACTCTATGTTGAAGAGTGTTCTCTGAAAACATTTTTTTTACTTTGAACCAGGCACTAACTTTAGCGACAAAATATAAAACACACACACACACACACACACACACACACACACACACACACACACAACT
>NW_013867654.1:0-322 GCF_000517525.1 Limulus polyphemus
CCTCTGTCCACCTATTCATTTCTGCCAGTAGCTCAAATTGTGCCCTATATGCTTCCCACGGTGCCTTCCAATCGAATTCCTGTGGCTTCCTTCGTACTGGATCACCCATGTTGCTGACATTCATATCTGGGATGTGACTTCTAACAAGACTGAAGATGTCTGCATTAGGGTTTAGCTGCGGGGGTCTGCAAGATACTTGCCATTATCTTGGGCTGATTAAGTTGATGGTTAATGTATCCTCCTTGTATAAAAGACAATAAATCATCCTTTAATGTATCTAATTCGCTTTTAAGTTTACTAATGTTTTCCCTTTGTACTTCTT
>NW_013867655.1:0-324 GCF_000517525.1 Limulus polyphemus
TAGTTCTTGTACGGTGACCCTCATGTCGTATCTACATAAACATTCAACAGTATTAAAATTATAGTTCTTGTACCTGACCCTCACGTCATATCTGTATAAACATTTAACAGTATTAAAATTATAGTTCTTGTACGTGACCCTCATGTCGTATCTACATAAACATTCAACAGCATTAAAATTATAGTTCTTTACCTGACTCTCATGTCGTATCTACATAAATGTTCAACAGCATTAAAATTATAGTTCTTTACCTGACTCTCATGTCGTATCTACATAAGCATTCAACAGTATTAAAATTATAGTTCTTTACCTGACCCTCATGTC
>NW_013867656.1:0-323 GCF_000517525.1 Limulus polyphemus
TACGTCATAAAAACATTAAGAACGATAAAGTGCTGTGAGAAAAGTGGGAAGAGGAAAAAACTGATACTTAACCGCAAAAATCACTGAAATCGATAATTTACAGTAGAAGACACGTAATATCATGTTGAGGTCACTTCCAACACTGATTAGCTATAGAGAAATTTAATACCAAAATCGGAATGTGTCAAAGAGTAGTTATCGGTAGAAGACACAGGAAAATGATCATTGCATTAATCGTGATGTTTTTGAAGAATATGCAGCACAGCGAAATCCGAAGAACTCGAAGATCACGTATATATTTTTAGACCACCCAATCATTCTAC
>NW_013867657.1:0-322 GCF_000517525.1 Limulus polyphemus
GATGAGTTAAACTACCTGGCCTATGGTATTTAACAAAAATTGAAGTTCTGTTATTAGCACTTGTGTCTAACAAAAAATTAAAATAATTAACTGAAATACAGCAAACTTTTACTAGACCATTTAAAAATGAAATATTAAATAGCAAGGTTAATGATTTCAAGTAAACATTCTGTCCTAAACCATATTGTTGCGTCAGCGAGTCACACGACTACAGTGACGCCACGTTTCTAGAACTATCCCGTATCTTGGCGAATGCTCTAGTATTTGCTAGATATAGGGTAGTTTGGTATATATAAGAGGGGACAACGTGACGCGAGAATAA
>NW_013867658.1:0-323 GCF_000517525.1 Limulus polyphemus
AGTTAGACTGTGGCTAAGATTTTCACTGACTCCACATACACCTATACATCAATTAGACTGTGGCTAAGGTTCTCACTGACTCCACATACGCCAAAACATCAGTTAGACTGTTGCTAAGGCTCTCACTAACTCCACATACACCTATACATCAGTTAGACTGTGGCTAAGGTTTTAACTGACTCCACATACGCCAAAACATCAGTTAGACTGTGGCTAAGGTTCTCACTGAGTCCACATACACCTATACATCAGTTAGACTGCGGCTAAGGTTTTAACTGACTCCACATACGCCGAAACATCAGTTAGACTGTGGGTAAGGTTTT
>NW_013867659.1:0-446 GCF_000517525.1 Limulus polyphemus
AAATGCTAAAATAAATTGAACTTTATGTAACACAGAGTTAAAACGATTCAAAAGGTGGAGTTCATATTCGAAGAAGACATCATGGCCTTTTAGATGTTAGGATTTTGTTTGAATAATCTTAGTTTCAAGCTATTCTTTGTTCACAAATAAAACTGCAAACAAAAACCAGTAAAATCGATGAAGGCCAAAATTTTGATAACAAATTATAAAGAACTATTGGGAATTTTCTTAAAAGGATATCAATTTTGAAAGTCTTACATCTAGCGCGTCTTTCTATTGAAATATGAGGAAAAACAATTTTTTTCAAAATTTTGGTAAAATCGTGGGCTATAGCCTTGGCTTTATGATGAAAATATCAACACTTTTCCTATTTTCCTAAGAAAAATTTTTTTTGACGCAAAATTAATAGAAAAATATCAGATAGTGCTTAAAATTGAACTTTCTGT
>NW_013867660.1:0-324 GCF_000517525.1 Limulus polyphemus
TAAACATGAGCAAAAGACTTAGTGAAGATGAAAGTGAAGTTGTAAGGAAAACTCGAAAAGTTATTTCTTCAGAAGAAAAAATAGAAATCATAAGAAAGAGTGAAGATGGTGTCTCGAAATCAACAATAGGCCTAGAGCACAAACTAGGTGAGTCAACAGTAAGAGCAATTTTAGGTAAAGTTGATGAATACAAAATGCTTCAAACTTATCATGTGTGCATACCACTCGAAATCAAAATGTTATCATGACTGAATTAGAAAGATTGCTAACTATCTGGATAGAGGACTGTAACCAGAAAAGAATTCCTTTAAGCACTGATCTCAT
>NW_013867661.1:0-323 GCF_000517525.1 Limulus polyphemus
AGATTTTCTGTATTCCTTGTGTCTGGAATCATTGTCCAATACGACCAGATCTTATAACTCTGATTTCCTTTATTCCTTGTGTCTTGAATCATTGTCCAATACGAACAGATCTTATAACTTAGATTTTCTGTATTCCTTGTGTCTGGAATCATTGTCCAATACGAACAGATCTTATAACTCTTATTTCCTTTATTCCATGTGTCTTGAATCATTGTCCAATACGAACAGATCTTATAACTCAGATTTACTTTATTCCTTGTGTCTGGAATCATTGTCCAATACGAACAGATCTTACAACTATGATTTCCTTTAATCCTTGAGTC
>NW_013867662.1:0-1105 GCF_000517525.1 Limulus polyphemus
CACTGCAATAAGTGGTAACCCCATTGTCAACGTATTGGTCACTGCAACAAGTGGTAACACCATTATTAACTTATCAGTCACTGCAGTAAGTGGTAACCCCATTGTCAACGTATTGGTCACTGCAACAAGTGGTAACACCATTGTTAACTTATCAGTCACTGCAGTAAGTGGTAACACCATTGTTAATGTATTGGTCACTGCAATAAGTGGTAACACCATTGTTAACGTACTGGTCACTGCAATAAGTGGTAACACCATTGTTAACGTAACTTTCTGCAATGACCGATAAGTTAACAATGGTGTTACCGCTTATTGCAGTGACCAGTACGTTAACAATGGTGTTACCGCTTACTGCAGTGACCAGTACGTTAACAATGGTGTTACCACTTACTCCAGTGACTGATAAGTTAACAATGGTCATACCACTTACTGCTGTGACTGATAAGTTAACAATGGTGTTACCGCTTACTGCAGTGACCAATACGTTGACAATGGGGTTACCACTTATTGCAGTGACCAGTACGTTAACAATGGTGTTACCACTTATTGCAGTGACCAGACACTGCAGTAAGTGGTAAGATGTTAATGTACTGGTCACTGCAGTAAATGGTCAGATGTTAATGTACTGGTCACTGCAGTAAATGGTCAGATGTTAATGTACTGGACACTGCAGTAAGTGGTAACACCATTGTTAACGTACTGGTCACTGCAGTAAGTGGTAACACCATTGTTAACGTACTGGTCACTGCAGTAAGTGGTAACACCATTGTTAACGTACTGGTCACTGCAGTAAGTGGTAAGACCATTGTTAACTTATCAGTCATTGCAGAAAGTGGTAACACTTTTGAATACATTAAAATAGAAGTCACATGGTCACCTGTGACTTCAGCAAAAAAGCTCATTTGTTCTAATATCTGTATTTTTGAAAATTTAAACCTTATGTGAGGGTCGCAGGTTCGAATCCCCGTCACACCAAACATGCCAACCTCCGCCTTTGCCTGGTCCCAATTCCAGGATGAGAAAGGAGGAGGGTTGGGCGCGGGGTTAGCAACTCCACCCCGTAAAAACCAACCTGCTACAAGTAACTGTAACAACAACTTCCGTT
>NW_013867663.1:0-611 GCF_000517525.1 Limulus polyphemus
GTATCGTTAAATCTTTTTACTGTCAATAAGAAGACACAAGATTTAACGATACTGTGTACTTTCAATAAGAAGACATAAGATTTAACGATACTGTGTACTGTCAATAAAAGACACAAGATTTAAACGATACTGTGTACTGTCAATAAGAAGACCAAGATTTAACGATGCTGTGTACTGTCAATAAGAAGACCAAGATTTAACTATACTGTGTACTGTCAATAAGAAGACCAAGATTTAACTATACTGTGTACTGTCAGTAAGAAAACGCATTTAACGATACTGAAGACACAAGCTTGTTGACAGTACACAGTATCGTTAAATCTTGTGTCTTCTTATTGACAGTACACAGTATCGTTAAATCTTGTGTCTTCTTATTGACAGTTTACAGTATTGTTAAATCTTGTGTCTTCTTATTGAGAGTAAAGAGTATTGTGACATCTTGTTTCTTCTTATTGATAGTACACAGTATCGTTAAATCTTGTGTCTTCTTATTGACAGTACACAGTATCGTTAAATCTTGTGTCTTCTTATTGACAGTACACAGTATCGTAAAATCTTATGTCTTCTTATTGAAAGTACACAGTATCGTTAAATCTTGTGTCTTCTTAGTG
>NW_013867664.1:0-692 GCF_000517525.1 Limulus polyphemus
CACCTGTTACTACTACTGTTAATTATGGTATATGGAGTAGGAGAACCCATCTGGTCTACACCTGTTACTGCTACTATTAACTATGTTATATGTAGTACGTGAATCCATCTGGTCTACACCTGTTACTACTACTGTTAACTATGTTACATGGAATAGAAGAACCCATCTGGCCTACACCTGTTACTACTACTGCTAACTATGGTATATTTAGTAGAAGAACCCATCTGGTATACACCTGTTACTACTACTGTTAACTATGGTATATGTAGTACGAGAACCCATCTGGTCTACACCTGTTACTACTACTGTTAATTATGGTATATATAACATAGTTAACAGTAGTAGTAACAGGTGTAGACCAGATGGGTTCTTCTACTCCAGGTGTAGACCAGATGGGTTCTCCTACTCCATCCAGATGGGTTCTTCTACTCCATGTAACATAGTTAACAGTAGTAGTAATCCCTACACCTGTTACTACTACTGTTAACTATGTTATATGGAGTAGGAGTACCCATCGGGCCAACACCTGTTACTACTACTGTTAACTATGTAGGAGAACCCATCTGGTCTATATCTGTTACTACTACTGTTAACTATGTTATCTGGAGTAGAAGAACCCATCTGGTCTACACCTGTTACTACTACTGTTAACTATGTTATATGGAGTAGAAGAACCCATCTGGTCTATATCT
>NW_013867665.1:0-323 GCF_000517525.1 Limulus polyphemus
GTTATACCTATGTGTTTATGGAGTAGTTGTAAAAAGTAAGGCTAAAGATAAGTATGGTGGTTATAAATTCGGTAATTAGAGTTACACCTAGGTGTTCGTGGAGTTGTTGTACCAAGTAAGGCTAAAGATGAGTATGGTGGTTATAAGTTCGGTAACTGGAGTTACACCTAGGTGTTCATGGAGTAGTTGAACCAAGTAAGGATAAAGATGAGTATGGTGGTTATGATTTCGGTAACTAGAGTTACACCTAGGTATTCGTGGAGATGTTGTACCAAATAACGATACAGATGAGTATGTGGGTTATAAATTCGGTAACTAGAGTT
>NW_013867666.1:0-323 GCF_000517525.1 Limulus polyphemus
GACACAAGATTTAACGATACTGTGTACTGTCAATAAGAAGACACAAGATTTAACGATACTGTGTACTGTCAATAAGAAGACACAAGATTTAACAATAATGTGTTCTGTCAATAAGAAGACACAAGATTTAACAATACTGTGTACTATCAATAAGAAGACACACGATTTAGCAATACTGTGTACTATCAATAAGAAGACACCAGATTTAACGATACTGTATACTGTCAGTAAGAAAATACAAGATTTAACGATACTGTGTACTGTCAATAAGAAGACACAAGATTTAACGATAATATCTACTATCAATAAGAAGACACAAGATT
>NW_013867667.1:0-323 GCF_000517525.1 Limulus polyphemus
CGTCATCCCACTTTTTGATTTGAAAAAATTAGTTGAGACATTGGTGGTCGGTGTTGTTGACTAGTTGCGTCATCCCACTTTTCGGTTTGAAAAAATTAGTTGAGACATTGGTGGTCGGTGTTGTTGACTGGTTGCCTCATCCCACTTTTCGGTCTGACAAAACTAGCTCAAACATTGGTGGTCGGTCTTGTTGACTAGGTGCTTTCTATCTAGTCTACTATTTCAAAATTAGAGACACAGTTATCGTAAATAGCCTTCGCCCTAGACACAAACGTAGCTCTACTTTAAAAGGGTTTTGTATGTAAAAATAGGATATAACGGAC
>NW_013867668.1:0-538 GCF_000517525.1 Limulus polyphemus
CAGTTTTTCTTCAGTGTGTGTACTTTCATGTATTTTTAAAGCACTCTTTGTTACAAACCGTCTCTGCAGTCAGTACAGTTGTAATGTTTCTCTCCAGCATGTATTCTTTCATGTAATTTTAAATAATACTTTTTTCTAAACCCTTTTTCACACACTATATAACTGTAGGGATTCTCCCCAGTGTGTATTCTCTTTCATGTACTTTTAAATAACTGTTTGTTCCAAACTGACTTTCACACAGTATATAACTGTAAGGTTTCTCCCCAGTGTGTATTCTTTAATGTTTTTTAAATGACTGTTTGTTCCAAACTGATTTTCACACAGTATATAACTGTAAGGTTTCACCCCAGTGTGTATTCTCTTTCATGTACTTTTAAATAACTGTTTGTTCCAAACTGATTTTCACACAGTATATAACTATAAGGTTTCTCCCCAGTGTGTATTCTTTAATGTTCTTTTAAATGACTGTTTGTTCCAAACAGATTTTCACACAGTGTACAACTATAAGGTTTCCCCCACTGTGTATTCTTTAATGTTC
>NW_013867669.1:0-527 GCF_000517525.1 Limulus polyphemus
TGGGTCATAGAACGATACTAGCTATTGGGTCCTATTTAATCCAGTCGGTCTTAAACAAACACATGTAGATATATTGTAAATATATGAGTTAATTAACAAACTGGTTGCAGACTAATGTCACCAGTGGGTAAGTCCGACTGGATTAAATAGGACCCAATAGCTAGTATCGTTCTATGTTTACAACATATCTACATGTGTTTCCTTTATACGAGTTACTTAACACATATACTGCAAACGAAAGTCAACAGTGGGTCATAGAAAGATACTAGTTATTGGGACCTATTTAATCCACTCGGACTTAAAAAAACACATATAGATATGTGGTAAATATATGAGTTAATTAACACATTGACCGCAGACTGAAGTCAAGAGTGGGTCATAGAATGATACTAGCTATTGGGTCCTATTTAATCCAGTCGGACTTAAGGAAACACATGTAGATATGTTGTAAATATACGAGTAACTTAACACATTGGCTGCTGACTAAAGTCAACAGTGGGTCATAGAACGATATTAGCTATTAGGAC
>NW_013867670.1:0-323 GCF_000517525.1 Limulus polyphemus
TCTACTCAGTTTTGAGAAGGGAAATGGTGAAGCTCTTGGTGATGTTACTACCACTGATGTGACTGTTACAGATGATAGGACATTTCCTGATGAAGCAGATGAACCCCACGTGAAGCAGAAGCCAACGAGACGGAGACCAGTACGGAAGAAGATACGTCCCGTAAAATTAAGAGACGTTGTTGAATTGTAATTTTGTGTTTGTAATTCTGTACATTTTAATTAAGTTATTGTTGTTGGTTTATCATATGTGGTTATTGTTCGGGACGAACAATATTAAGGAGGGGGCAGTGTTGCGTCAGCGAGTCACATGACTACTATGACGC
>NW_013867671.1:0-322 GCF_000517525.1 Limulus polyphemus
GTTTTATTACGAACAATATACTTGCTGACCCTTATACTGTTTAAAATGTAATATATGAAATAACACGAACCAGTGATTTACTAGGAACAATGGACTTGTTGACTCTTATAATGTTAAAAATGTAATATATGAAATGACACGAACCCAATGTTTTACTAGGAACAATGTACTTCTTGACTCTTATACTGTTAAAAATGTAATATATGAAATGTCACAAATCCTTTTTTTTTCTAGGAACAATGGACTTGTTGACTTTTATACTGTTAAAAATGTAACATATGAAATGACACAAACCCAATGTTTTACTAGGAACAATGTACTT
>NW_013867672.1:0-323 GCF_000517525.1 Limulus polyphemus
TGATGTGGTAGTGTCCTCTGATCATAACATGTACATATATTCTGACACCACACGGAAAGCCTTCTGGTGGAAATATATGGAACTATTCTTTGAGCCAAATCAGACCTAGATATCAGCTACGTATTGATGTGGTAGTGTCCTCTGATCAGAACATGTACATCTATTCTGACACCACACGGAAAGCCTTCTGGTGGAAATGTATGGAACTATTCTTTGAACTAAATCAGGCCTAGATATCAGCAACGTATTGATGTGGTAGTGTCCTCTGATCATAACATGTACATCTATTCTGACACCACACGGAAACCCTTCTGGTGGAAATG
>NW_013867673.1:0-323 GCF_000517525.1 Limulus polyphemus
CGAGATCACCTGCAGTGAAAGACAAGACGAGATGACTATGCTTCCTCTAATATTATATAACGTTGTCTTGAAACTTATGGCCTTATGTTAAGCTGTAACTAAATCGAGATCACCTGCAGTGAAAGACAAGATGAGATGACTAGGCTTTCCTCTAATATTATATAACGTTGTCTTTAAACTTATGGCCTTATGTTAAGCTGTAACTAAATCGAGACCTCCTGCAGTGAAAGACAAGACGAGATGACTAGGCTTTCCTCTAATATTTATATAACGTTGTCTTGAAACTTATGGCCTTATGTTAAGCTGTAACTAAATCGAGATCA
>NW_013867674.1:0-323 GCF_000517525.1 Limulus polyphemus
TCATCAAGGTATACAGGTAAAATCTAATGACTACACGTTACCATCATCAGGGTCCTTTTGGGCAACATGCCATGAGACGTTTTGAAACGTCATCTGAAGGGCAGACCTGAAAACTCAGGTTGTTATAGGAGTGTCGGTCTATTCCACGACTCGTGTGTCAACAGCTGTTGGCAAATGTTAGTAATAGAGCCGACGTTTTCATTATCATCCGAGAAGTAGAGCCACTGTTACTCCAGTAATGACCCCTTCCTTTCACGTGCCGAAGGAAGTTACAACTGATATGTTCAATGGTCAAGTTCCAGCAGTCCTGGTACTGTGGGTTT
>NW_013867675.1:0-323 GCF_000517525.1 Limulus polyphemus
CTACTGTCATTTGTCGATTGCAGTATAAAGTAATTTTATACTGTGCTGTCAACAATCGACTGCAGTATAAAGTGACTTTATACTTTCCTGTCAACAGCCGATTGCACTATGAAGTGATTTTATACTCTGCTGTCAACATTCGATTGCAGTATAAAGTGATTTCATGCTCTACTGTCATCTTTCGATTGCAGTATAAAGTAATTTTATACTCTACTGTCATCTGTCGATTGCAGTATAAAATGATTTTATACTCTACTGTCATTTGTCGATTCAGTATAAAGTAATTTTATACTTTGTTGTCAACAGTCGATTGCAGTATGAAG
>NW_013867676.1:0-321 GCF_000517525.1 Limulus polyphemus
TCTTTTTATTAACAGTACTTAGTATCGTTAAATCTTGTGTCTTCTTATTGACAGTACACAGTATTGTTAAATCTTGTGTCTTCTTATTGACAGTACACAGTATCGTTAAATCTTGTGTCTTCTTATTGACAGTACACTGTATCGTTAAATCTTGTGTCTTCTTATTGACAGTACTTAGTATCGTTAAATTTTCTGTTTTCTTATTGACAGGACACATTATTGTTAAATCTTTTGTTTTCTTACTGTACAGTGCACATTATCTTTGAATATTGTTTCTTCTTATTGACAGTACACAGTATCGTTAAATCTTGTGTCTTCTTA
>NW_013867677.1:0-324 GCF_000517525.1 Limulus polyphemus
CCCTTTATATGTTGGAATTTTGTTTGGATGATGTTATTCTTAAAGCTCTTCCTTGTTTATAATATAATTGAAGACAAAAAACAACAACAGCAAAGTCGACACTCACTGAAATTTGGATAAGAGATTATGAAATAACTAATGGGAATTTTGATAAAAGGATCTCTATTTTGAAAGACTTACATCAAGGGCATCTTTGTACTGAAATATGAAGAAAAACAATTTTTTTCAAAATTTCGGAAAAAACATGGGCTATAGTCTTTGGTTTTTGGTGAAAATATGATTTTTTTAGGAAAATAGAAAAAAGTGTTTTTTTGACGCAAAACT
>NW_013867678.1:0-321 GCF_000517525.1 Limulus polyphemus
TATCATTTTTGCGACTTTTGTGGTCGTTTTATGTTACTCTTTTATTGGCTTTTCTGAAAGCGTATGTGTACTGCAGTGAAGCTTTTGGCTAATAATTGTTTTTCGATTTCTGGTTACCAGAGGGTCCTAAATTGATGATTCTTCACCAAATTTCATATGTAGGTACATTTCAACGTTGCGTAGTAATATGCAGAGTTTTATCTTTCTACTGTTTGTTTTAAAGGAGTTATGGAACGTTTTGCGTTTTGTACCAGTACGTCGTTCCATTTGGACGGATCATCTCCAAATTTTGTATGAACGTTCGTGGCATAGTTGCGTATT
>NW_013867679.1:0-323 GCF_000517525.1 Limulus polyphemus
ACTGTCCATAAGAAGACCCAAGATTTAACAATACTGTGTACTGTCAATAAGAAGACACAAGATTTAACGATACTGTGTACTGTCAATAAGAAGACACAAGATTTAACGATACTGTGTACTGTCAATAAGAAGACACAAGATTTAACAAAACTGTGTACTGTCAATAAGTAGACACACGATCTAACAATACTGTGTACTGTCAATAAAAAGACACAAGATTTAACGATACTGTGTTCTGTCAATAAGAAGACACAAGATTTAACGATACTGTGTACTGTCAATAAGAAGACAAAGGATTTAACGATACTGTGTACTATCAATAA
>NW_013867680.1:0-322 GCF_000517525.1 Limulus polyphemus
CACCACTTGACAAAGTGGAATGTCCCGAAACACCACTTGACAAAGTGGAATATCCCGAAACACCACTTGACAAAGTGGAATATCCCGAAACACCACTTGATAAGGTGGAATATCCCAAAACACCACTTGACAAACTGGAATATCCCAAAACACCACTTGACAAACTGGAACATCCCGAAACACCACTTGACAAGGTGGAATATCCCGAAACACCACTTGACAAGGTGGAATATCCCGAAACACCACTTGACAAAGTGGAATATCCCAAAACACCACTTGACAAACTGGAATATCCCAAAACACCACTTGACAAACTGGAATA
>NW_013867681.1:0-866 GCF_000517525.1 Limulus polyphemus
CGTGATGATATTATTTTAATCAGTAGATACCACTTTCGTGGTGATATTATTTTAATCAGTAGATACCACTTTCGTGGTGATATTATTTTAATCAGTAGATACCACTTTCGTGGTGATATTATTTTAATCAGTAGATACCACTTTCCTGATGATATTATTTTAATCAGTAGATACCACTTTCGTGATGATATTATTTTAATCAGTAGATACCACTTTCCTCATAATAGTATTTTAATTGTTTAATTTTCTTTGTTAGATAATATTATTTTGATCAGTTATGTTATCAGATGATAATACTCATGATAATAATGATGATAATACTGGGGGGTCCAAACTTTATTCAGGAGGGTTGAACTGGGATGACTTTAGCATCTCTGAGGAAATTGGTCATTTAGAATCCTTAAACGACTACAGAAATCTACAATTCTTAATTAATTTAGTCTCTAAAAATGTTCACTGCTTAAGAACGAAAGAAATTCATCTTCATCCTAAAATTCAATTCAAAAACTTTCACACGTTTACCTCAACCAGTACTAACTACCTCATCACACCCACAAAAACAGATACATTGTATCTTACCGGAAGTAACAGACCTAAACAGTTTCACAGTTTTTATTTGTTTCTTCTTCCAGTATATACATAAAATTGCTGCAATTATTTAAGTCGACTTTTATAAAATGATATGGCGCAATCTATGATCTATAGGGCGTTCGTTGAACACTTAGAACTCCATCTGCATGAGCAAGTGTAGTCAATAACTTTTATAAAATGATATGGCGCAATCTATGATCTATAGGGCGTTCGTTGAACACTTGGAACTCCATCTGCATGAGCAAGTGTAGTCAATAACTTTTATAAAATGATAT
>NW_013867682.1:0-1225 GCF_000517525.1 Limulus polyphemus
GTTTGTTTACCAAGGTACACTGGTGACCTAGTGTAACAACACGTTTCAGTTTGTTCACCAAGGTACACTGGTGACCTGATGTAACAGCATGTTTTAGTTTGTTCACCAAGGTACCTTGGTAACTTGGTGTAACAGCAAGTTTTAGTTTGTCCACCATGGTACACTGGTGACCTGATGTAACAGCAAGTTTTAGTTTGTTTACCAAGGTACACTGGTAACTTGATGTAACAACATGTTTTAGTTTGTTCACCAAGGTACACTGGTAACTTAAACAAACTAAAACTTGCTGTTACATCAGGTTACCAAGGTACCTTGGTAAACAAACTAAAACATGTTGTTACATCAGGTTACCAGTGTACCTTGGTGAACAAACTAAAACTTTCTGTTACATCAGGTCACCAGTGTACATTAGTGAACAAACTAAAACTTGCTGTTACATCAGGTTACCAGTGTACCTTGGTGGACAAACTATAACTTGCTGTTACATCAGGTTACCAGTGTACCTTAGTGAACAAACTACCAAGGTACACTGGTGACCTGATGTAACAGCAAGTTTTAGTTTGTTTACCAAGGTACTTTGGTAACCTGATGTAACAACACGTTTTAGTTTGTTTACCAAGGTACACTGGTAATCTGATGTAACAGCAAGTTTTAGTTTGTTTACCAAGGTACACTGGTGACCTGGTGTAACAACACGTTTTAGTTTGTTTACCAAGGTACACTGGTAACCTGATGTAACAACACGTTTTAGTTTCTTCACCAAGGTACACTGGTGACCTGGTGTAACAACACGTTTTAGTTTGTTCACCAAGGTACATTGGTGACCTGATGTAACAACACAAGTGTACCTTGGTAAATAAACTAAAACATGTTGTTACATCAGGTCACCAGTGTACCTTGGTGAACAAACTAAAACATGTTGTTACATCAGGTCACCAGTGTACCTTGGTGAACAAACTAAAATGTGTTGTTACACTAGGTCACCAGTGTACCTTGGTAAACAAACTAAAACGGTGACCTGATGTAACAACACATTTTAGTTTGTTCACCAAGGTACATTGGTGACCTGATGTAACAGCAAGTTTTAGTTTGTTCACCAAGGTACACTGGTAACCTGATGTAACAGCAAGTTTTAGTTTGTTTACCAAGGTACAGTGGTGACCTGATGTAACAGCAAGTTTTAGTTTGTTTACCAACATACACTGGTAACCTGATGTTACAGCAA
>NW_013867683.1:0-323 GCF_000517525.1 Limulus polyphemus
TCTATTCCATACCCTATTCCAAAACAAAACTATGTATCTATTCCATACCTTATTACAAAACAAAACTATGTGTCTATTCCATACCCTATTCAAAAACAAAACTATGTGTCTATTCCATATCTTATTACAAAACAAAACTATGTGTCTATTCCATACCCTATTCCAAAACAAAACTACGTATCTATTCCATACCTTATTACAAAACAAAACTATGTGTCTATTCCATACCTTATTACAAAACAAAACTATGTGTCTATTCCATATCTTATTACAAAACAAAACTATGTGTCTATTCCATATCTTATTACAAAACAAAACTATGT
>NW_013867684.1:0-323 GCF_000517525.1 Limulus polyphemus
CATATATATTGTAAATAAAAACTTCTGATTAAACACTTACAACGATATATATATATATATATATGGTAAATAAAACTTCTGATTAAAAATTTAGAAAGATATATATATATGATAAATAAAACTTCTGATTAAACATTCATATCGACATATATATGATAAATAAAAACTACTGATTAAACATTCACATCTATATATAGATATGGTAAATAAAAACTTCTGATTAAAAATTCACAACGATATATATATGGTAATTAAAACTTGTGACTAAAAATTCACAACGATATATATATATATGGTAAAAACTTCTGAGTAAAAATTTACAA
>NW_013867685.1:0-586 GCF_000517525.1 Limulus polyphemus
CACTATAAAACAAGAAGGCTGTTTGGTGAGAGTCTCAGGTTGAAGCCAAGCACAATCATGACAATCAAGGAGCACTATAAAACAAGAAGGTGTTTGGTGAGGGTTTCAGGTTCAAGCCAAGCACAATCATGGCAATTGAGGAAAGACCCTCACCAAACAGCTTTCTTGTTTTATAGTGTTCCTCAATTGCCATGATTATGCTTGGCTTGAACCTGAAACCCTCACCAAATATCCTTCTTGTTTTATAGTGCTCCTCTATTGTCATTATTGTACTTGGCTTCAACCTGAGACTCTCACCAAACAGCCTTCTTGTTTTATAATGTTCTTCGATTGCCGTGATTGTGCTTGGATTGAACCTGAAACCCTCACCAAACAGTCTTCTTGTTTTATAGTGCTCCTCGATTGTCATGATTGTGCTTGGCTTCAACCTGAAACCCTCACCAAACAGCCTTCTTGTTTTATAGTGCAGGTTGAAGCCAAGCACAATCATGACAATCGAGGAGCACTATAAAACAAGAAGGCTGTTAGGTGAGGGTTTCAGGTTCAACCCAAGCACAACCATGTCAATTGAGGAGCAGTAAAAAAT
>NW_013867686.1:0-735 GCF_000517525.1 Limulus polyphemus
TTGACAGTACACAGTATCTTTAAATCTTTTGGCTAGTTAGTGATAGTACACAGTATTGTTAATTCTTGTGGCTTGTTAGTGATAGTACACAGTATTCTTATATCTTATGTCTTCTTATTGACAGTACACAGTATCGTAAATCTTTTGTCTTCTTATTGACAGTACACAGTATCGTTAAATCTTGTGTCTTCTTATTGACAGTACACAGTATCGTTAAATCTTGTGTCTTCTTATTGACAGTACACAGTATCTTTAAATCTTGTGGCTTGAATACTGTGTGCTATCACTAAAAGAAGACACAAGATATAAGAATACTGTGTACTCACTAACAAGCCACAAGAATTAACTTAACGATACTGTGTACTGTCAATAAGTAGACACAAGATTTAACGATACTCTCTTGTGTCTTCTTATTCACAATACACAGTACCGTTAAATCTTGTGTCTTCTTATTGACAGTACACAATATTGTTGAATATTGTGTCTTCTTATTGACAGTACACAGTATCGTTAAATCTTGTGTCTTCTTATTGACAGTACACAGTATCGTTAAATCTTGTGTCTTCTTATTGACAGTACACAGTATCGTTAAATCTTGTGTCTTCTTATTGACAGGACACATTATTGTTCAATCTTATGTTTTCTTACTGACAGTACACATTATCGTCGAATATTGTCTCTTCTTATTGACAGTACACAGTATTTCTAAATAGTGTGTCTTCTAATTGTGAGTAC
>NW_013867687.1:0-323 GCF_000517525.1 Limulus polyphemus
AAACTACTCCAAGAAACCTAGGTGTAACTCTAGTTACAGAATTTATAACCACCATACACATCTTTAGCCTTACTTGGTACAACTACTCCATGAACAACTAGGTGTAACTCTAGTTACCGAATGTGTAACCACCATACTCATCTTTAGCCTTAATTGGCAACACTACTCCATGAACATGTAGGTATAACTATAGTTACCGAATTTATAACCACCATACTCATCTTTAGCTTTACTTGGTACAATTACTCCATAAACACCTAAGTGTAACTCTAGTTACCGAATTTATAACCACCATACTCATCTTTAGCCTTACTTGGTACAAC
>NW_013867688.1:0-257 GCF_000517525.1 Limulus polyphemus
GACAGGACACAGTATTGTTAAATCTTGTGTCTTCTTATTTTCAATACTGTGTACTGTCTTAAATCCTGTATCTTCTTATTGACAGGAAACAGTATTGTTAAATCTTGTCTCTTCTTATTGACAGTACACATTATCGTTAAATCTTGTGTCTTCTTATTGACAGTACACAGTATTGATAAATCCTGTATCTTCTTATTGTACAGGACTCAGTATTGTTAAATCTTGTGTCTTTTTACTGTACAGTACACAGTATCGTT
>NW_013867689.1:0-322 GCF_000517525.1 Limulus polyphemus
AGTCGTGTATGTTTTATGCTTGTAGATATACTAACTTCTTCATTTCGGTCGTGTATGTTAGTATCCTTGTAAATATACCAACTTCTTCACTTCAGTCGTGTATGTTACTATCCTTGTAGATATACTAACTTCTTCACTTCAGTCGTGTATGTTAGTATGCTTGTACAAATACTAAGTTCTTCACTTCAGTCGTGTATGTTAGTATCCTTGTAGATATACTAACTTCTTCTCTTCAGTCGTGTATGTTAGTATCCTTGTAGACATACTAACTTCTTCACTTCAGTCGTGTATGTTAGTATTCTTGTAGATACACTAACTTCTT
>NW_013867690.1:0-322 GCF_000517525.1 Limulus polyphemus
AATTATGTTGAGCTTCCAGATTCTGTGATCGAGGGAATCAAGACTTGCTCATGCAAGCCACAGATGTACGAGATTCAAAAACTGAGTGAGCTACAGGCAGCATTTTCTATGAATTCTTCACATTATTCCCATTTTCTGAGAAGTGAAGTTCGACAAGGAACACCTGGTAAAGAAATATCAATAAAAGATATTCCATATTACAAGCAGATGGTTTCCTTTGTGTAAGTAGTGATTGCAAATAATTGCAAAATTATTTTCCTAGCAGATGCAAATCAGTTTATGGACATGCTTATCGATTCCCAAAAATGCATTGTTAAGAGTG
>NW_013867691.1:0-639 GCF_000517525.1 Limulus polyphemus
CTTGGCTTGTAACAATGTCAGTTAGAACACTTGGCTTGTAACAATGTCAGTTAGAATACTTGGCTTGTAACAATGTCAGTTAGAACCTTGGTTTGTAACAATGTCAATTAGAATACTTGGTTTGTAACAATGTCAGTTAGAACACTTGGCTTGTAAATATATCAAATAGAACACTTGGCTTGTAACAATGTCAGTTAGAACATGTGGCTTGTAACAACGTCAGTTTTAAGCTTACTTATGTGTTCCAGCAACTTATTCAAAATCTGTATTATTGTATTCATCTAATGTGTGTGTCCAGGTTACATACAAGGTATTCTTGTCAACAATGTATCACTGTAGTTGTTCATGTAAGGTATTCTTGTCAACAATGTATCACTGTAGTTGTTCATGTAAGGTATTCTTGTCAACAATGTATCACTGTAGTTGTTCATGTAAGGTATTACTTGTCAACAATGTATCACTGTAGTTGTTCATGTAAGGTATTCTTGTCAACAATGTGTCACAGGAGCTGTTCATGTAAGGTATTCTTGTCAACAATGTATCACTGTAGTTGTTCATGTAAGGTATTCTTGTCAACAATGTATCACTGTAGTTGTTCGTGTAAGGTATTCTTGTCAACAATGTGTCACAGGAGCTTTT
>NW_013867692.1:0-324 GCF_000517525.1 Limulus polyphemus
TAATATATATATATATATATATATATATATATATAACAGAAAATTAATTGTTGTGTGAGAGAAGAACGTATACTTGAAAGGCATTGTTTTGGACGAAGTTTTGCAGAAAACTATGTCAGGAAAAATTTACATGTTAATCATAAGCTGTGTAGGTCAAAAAATTAGTTAGTTAAAATTACACGATGCTAGAAAACGAATGCCAGTTAAAAATGTACATGCTGCTCAGAAACTGTGTGTAGGTAAAAAAAATAGTATGGTAGTTAAGTAACGTACGATGTTAGAAAACGAATTCCAGTTAAAAACGTACATGCTGGTCAAAAACTG
>NW_013867693.1:0-321 GCF_000517525.1 Limulus polyphemus
AATGATTACAAACTGTACTTCAGCTTTACACCACTTATCGAATATACACAATGATTACAAAACTGTACTGTCAGCTTTACACCACTTATCGAATGTACACAATGATTACAAAACTGTACTGTCAACTTTACACCACTTATCGAATGTATACAATGATTACAAAACTGTACTGTCAGCTTCACACCACTTTTCGAATCTATACAATGATTACAAAACTGTACTGACCACTTATCGAATGTACACAATGATTACAAACCTGCACTGTCAGATTTACACCACTTATCGAATGTATACAATGATTACAAAACTGTACTGTCAAGC
>NW_013867694.1:0-323 GCF_000517525.1 Limulus polyphemus
GTCTTAAGCCACGGGAGACGTAGAGCATCAAACCAAGGAACATCTTTCAGTCACGCTCTACACTATGAAATAAATAATATTCACAAAAACGTAATTCATTAGGGATTTTAGTGTCTTAAGCCACGAGAGACGTAGAACATCAAAACCTAGGAACATCTTTCTGTCACGCTCGACACTATGAAATAATTCATATTCACTACAACGTAATTTATTAGGGTTTTTAGTGTCTTAAGCCACGAGAGACGTAGAGAAACAAACTTAGAAACATCTTTCAGTCAGGCTCTACACTATGATATAATTCATATTCACTACAAAGTAATTTA
>NW_013867695.1:0-323 GCF_000517525.1 Limulus polyphemus
AGAACTTTGATCACCATCTGTTACAAGTCGGTGGACGAACTAATCAATTGTAGCTTCCCTTGTAGCAGAACTTCGATCACCATCTGCTACAAGTCGGTGGACGAACTAATCAATTGTAGCTTCCCTTGTAGCAGAACTTCGATCACCATCTGCTACCAGTCGGTGGACGAACTAATCAATTATAGCTTCCCTTGTAGCAGAACTTTGATCACCATCTGCTACAAGTCGGTGGACGAACTAATCAATTGTAGCTTCCCTTGTAGCAGAACTTCGATCACCATCTGCTACAAGTCGGTGGACGAACTAATCAATTGTAGCTTCCC
>NW_013867696.1:0-325 GCF_000517525.1 Limulus polyphemus
TTGTGTTAGTTGAAGTAAGTTTTCTATCTATGCAGTCTGCTGTTTAATTGAATTGTATCCACAGTTGTGTCAGTTGAAGTAAGTTTTCTATCTATGCAGTCTGCTGTTTAATTGAATTGTATCCACAGTTGTGTCAGTTGAAGTAAGTTTTCTATCTGTGTAGTCTGCTGTTTTATTTAATTGTATCTACAGTTGTGTCAGTTGAAGTAAGTTTTCTATCTGTGCAGTCTGCTGTTTTATTGAATTGTATCCACAGTTGTGTCAGTTGAAGTAAGTTTTCTATCTGTGTAGTCTGCTGTTTTATTGAATTGTATCTACAGTTGTG
>NW_013867697.1:0-467 GCF_000517525.1 Limulus polyphemus
CGAACTGTTGATTTTTATATTTTAATGGGTCTTCTTCCCATTGTATAATAGCAAAGGAACCTAACTGTTGATTTTTATATTTTATTTGCTCTTCTTCCCATTGTATAATAGAAGAGGAACCCAACTGTGATTTTTATATTTTAATGGCTCTTCTTCCCATTGTATAATAGCAGAGGAACCTAACTGTTGTTTTTTATGTTTTAATGTTTCTTCTTCGCGTTTTATAATAGCAAAGGAACCTAAAAGTTGTTTTTTATGTTTTAATGTTTCTTCTTCACGTTGTATGATAGCAAAGGAACCTAACTGTTATTTTTTATGTTTTACTGGTTCTTCTTCCCATTGTATAATAGCAAAGGAACCTAACTGTTGAATTTTATATTTTAATGGCCCTTCTTCCCATTGTATAATAGCAAAGGAACCTAACTGTTGATTTTTATATTTTAATGGATCTTCTTCCCATTGTATAG
>NW_013867698.1:0-323 GCF_000517525.1 Limulus polyphemus
TTTTGTGAATTGCAAATTATTGTTTAGTGATACAGGTGATTATGTCATTCAAGAAACGCCCTTTCTATGGAAAGTCTTCTGCCGCTAAAAGATTGCAAGCACAAAGAGCAGCTGAAACAGAAGAAGAACGCAATCAAAGACTTAAATCACAAGCTGCAAGACAGGCTGCTCAAATACAGGAAGAGACTTTGGAACAACGTAAAATTAGACTTCTAGCTCAAGCTGAAAGGCAGGCTACTCAAAGACAGCAAGAAACTGTTGAACAGCACAAAGCCAGAGTTCAGTCAGAAACATCAAGGCAAGATGGATATAGACAACAAGAA
>NW_013867699.1:0-535 GCF_000517525.1 Limulus polyphemus
ATGTCATGATATGTAAATTAAAAATTAGTTATTTTACGGTGATAATCATGTTTTCTTATGCCCAATAATGCATAATTTCATTTGATAAACACGTTTAGATTGAATGGTAATTTATAATCAGTCACAAGACCGTCGAATCTGAATCACTTGAAAAAAACAACAGGGGTGCTTAACTTTTTTCCTAGGTGTATATATATAGATGGTAAATAAAAAGTTCTTATTAAAAACTCACATCGATATATATATATGGTAAATAAAAACTTATGATTAAACATTCACAACGATATAAATATAGTAAATAAAAATTACTGATTAAAAATTATATATATATATATATGGTAAATGAAAACTTCTGTTAAAAATTCACATCGGTATATGTATATATATATGGTAAATAAAAACTTCTGATTAAACATTTTCAACGATATATGGTCCATAAAAACTTCTGAGTAAACATTTACAACCATATGTATATATATATATATGTTAAATAAAAAGGATATATATATTGGTAAATAAAAACTACTGATTAAAA
>NW_013867700.1:0-323 GCF_000517525.1 Limulus polyphemus
GTAGGTTTTATTGTTACAATGGTTGTTGATACTACCGGTGTTGTATGTTTTATTGTTACAATGGTTGGTGATGCTACCGGTGTTGTAGGTTTTAGTGTTAAATGGTTGGTGATGCTACCGGTGTTGTAGGTTTTAGTGTTAAATGGTTGGTGATACTACCGGTGTTATATGTTTTAGTGTTACAATGGTTGGTGATACTACCGGTGTTGTAGGTTTTATTGTTACAATGGTTGTTGATACTACCGGTGTTGTATGTTTTATTGTTACAATGGTTGTTGATACTATCGGTGTTGTATGTTTTATTGTTACAATGGTTGGTGATA
>NW_013867701.1:0-357 GCF_000517525.1 Limulus polyphemus
CAAAATTGCGGCGAACCTTAATAAAAAAATTCAAAAATATTCATCTAAATGGGACTAAGTACTGGTACAAAAAGCAAAACCTTCAATAACTATCTTAAAACGCATCGTAGGAAGGTGAAACTTCGCATGATACTGTGGAACGAACTAGTGAATATACGTAGCAAAAGGTTAAGATCCATCAATTTAGAACCCTCTGATAGCAAGAAATCTATAACAGAGCAAAATCAAAAATCTTCTCTGTAGTACACATACTCTTTCAGAAAGCCAATAAAGTAGTAACAAAATGGACCAATGAAGTCGCAAGAATGATAACATGAACCTAAAGTACTTTGTTCCATTTGGACGGTACAAAACGAA
>NW_013867702.1:0-709 GCF_000517525.1 Limulus polyphemus
GCGTTATTTGGTACACTAACTCTACGAACACCTAGGTGTAACTCTAGTTACCGAATTTATAACCATCATACTCATCTTTAGCCTTACTTGGTACAACAACTCCATGAACACCTAGATGTAAATATAGTTACCGAGTTTATAACCATCATACTCATCTTTAGCCTTACTTGGTACAACTACTCCTTAAACACCTAGGTGTAACTCTAGTTACAGAATTTATAATCACCATACTCATCTTTAGCGTTATTTGGTACAACAACTCCACGAACACCTAGGTGTAACTCTAGTTACACAATTTATAACCACCATACTCATCTTTAGGGCAAAATATGAGTATGGATGTTATAAATACTGTAACTAGAGTTACACCTAGGTATTCATGGAGTAGTTGTACCAAGTAACCTTACTTGGTACAACTACTCCATAAACACCTAGGTGTATCTCTAGTTACCGAATATATAACCACCATACTCTCTTTAGCGTTATTTGGTACAACAACTACGAATAACTAGATGTAACTCTAGTTACCGAATTTATAACCAATATACTCGTCTTTAGCGTTATTTGGTACAACTCCACGAACACCTAGGTGTAACTCTAGTAATCGAATTTGTAACCAACATACTCATGTTTAGCGTTATTTGGTACAACAACTCCACGAACATCTAGGTGTAACTCTAGTTACAGTATTTTTCACCACCATACTCAT
>NW_013867703.1:0-323 GCF_000517525.1 Limulus polyphemus
ATTACCTTACAATTCATCCAGGTGGGATAGTATCTATTGTTACCTTACAATTCATTCAGCTTGAATAGTAGCTAGTGTTACCTTACAATTCATTCAGCTTGGATAGTAGCTAGTGTTACCTTACAATTAATTCAGCTTGGATAATAGCTAGTGTTACATTACAATTCATTCAGGTTAGGGAGTAACTAGTATTACCTTACAATTCATTCAGCTTGGATAATTAAGAGTGTTACATTAGAATTCATTCAGGTTAGGGAGTAACCAGTATTACTTTACAATTCATTCAGCTTAGATAATAGCTACTATTACCTTACAATTCATTC
>NW_013867704.1:0-323 GCF_000517525.1 Limulus polyphemus
AGTCAATAAGAAAACACAAGATTTAACGATACTGTGTACTATCATAACAAGTCATAAGATTTAATGATACTTTGTACTATCAATAACAAGCCACAAGATTTAACAATACTGTGTCCTGTCAATAAGAAGATACAGGATTTATCAATAATGTGTACTGTCAATAAGAAGACATAAGATTTAACAATACTGTGTCTTGTCAAAAGAAGATACAGGATATATCAATACTGTGTACTGTCAACAAGAAGACACAAGATTTAATAATACTGTGTCCTGTAAGTAAAAAGACACAAGATTTAACAATACTGAGTCCTGTCAATAAGAAG
>NW_013867705.1:0-323 GCF_000517525.1 Limulus polyphemus
AATTCTCAACGAACGTCTCACGTGCTGACTCAACTGTAAATTACACATTACCTACACGCCGTCAGTTCTTACCGGTCTATATATATAAGACCACCGCACATCTAGTAGCCTCTAGAGATTTCAGGCAGGGGCAGGATTTTTTATAGAAGTTCATGACGTGTTACCAGGGTCATGTGACTTCCGCTGCCGTACCACTGCCCCTTCCTTAGTATTGTTTGTCCCGAACAATAGCCACTTACATTAAACCAATAAACAATTAACAATAAATTAATTAAATGGACAGAATTTACAAACACAAAATTAAAATTAGACAAAGTCTCTTA
>NW_013867706.1:0-640 GCF_000517525.1 Limulus polyphemus
AAGTTGAACTGAGTGCAACTGACTCTACTGTAATACTGAAAGACAAGTTGAACTGAATACAACTAACCCTACTGTAATACTGAAAGACAAGCTTGAACCGAATACAACCGACTCTACTGTAATACTGAAAGACAAGTTGAACTGAATACAACTGACTCTACTGTAATACTGAAAGAGAAGTTGAATTGAATACAACTGACTCTACTGTAATACTGAAAGACAAGTTGAACTGAATACAACCGACTCTACTGTAATACTGAAAGACAAGCTGACCTGAGTGCAACTGACTCTACTGTAATACTGAAAGACAAACTTGAAGAGAAAGTTGTATTCAGTTCAAGCTTCTCTTTCAGTATTACAGTAGAGTCAGTTGTATTCAATTCAACTTGTCTTTCAGTATTACAGTAAAGTCAGTTGTATTCAGTTCAACTTGTCTTTCAGTATTACAGTAGAGTCAGTTGTAGACTCTACTGTAATACTGAAAGACAAGTTGAACTGAATACAACTGACTCTACTGTAATACTGAAAGACAAGTTGAACTGAGTGCAACTGACTCTACTGTAATACTGAAAGACAAGCTTGAACCGAATACAACTGACTCTACTGTAATACTGAAAGACAAGTTGAACTGAATACAACC
>NW_013867707.1:0-323 GCF_000517525.1 Limulus polyphemus
GTAAGTTTGTAAAACGTTTGTACATAAATCATTGTTTGTAATAACTATTCGTAATAACTGTTATTGTAAATTGTATTGTTGTTTGTATATTAAGACGTATTTGTATTAAAGAAGAAACTGTGTATATCAATTTTGTTGGCAAATATCATAAATTGGATACATATCGGCATTTAAATTCGATGACGAGGAACCCACTTTGAGACTAATAATGGCTGGAGACGGCTTGAATGGGTAATGAAGAAAAACTTTAATACAACAGCAAATGTACAACGTTTCGACAAGGTTTTGTTATCATCACCTGATGATGACAAAACCTTGTCGAA
>NW_013867708.1:0-322 GCF_000517525.1 Limulus polyphemus
ATGCTAGATATTGATATATACAGTTCTACAGATGCTAGATACTGATATATACAGTTCTACAGATGCTAGATATTGATATATACTGTTCTACAGATGCTAGATATTGATATATACTGTTCTACAGATGCTAGATATTGATATATACAGTTCTACAGATGCTAGATATTGATATATAATGTTCTACAGATGCTAGATATTGATATATACAGTTCTACAGATGCTAGATATTGATATACAGTTCTACAGATGCTAGATATTGATATATACTGTTCTACAGATGCTAGATATTGATATATACAGTTCTACAGATGCTAGATATGAT
>NW_013867709.1:0-323 GCF_000517525.1 Limulus polyphemus
AGAACATGTGTATGTATGTATCATGTAGAACATGTGTATGTATCATATATAACATGTGTATGTATCATGTATAACAGGTGTATGTATCATGTATAACATGTGTATGTATCATGTATAACATGTGTATGTATCATGTAGAACATGTGTATGTACAACAGGTGTATGTATCATGTACAACAGGTGTATGTATTATGTATAACATGTGTATGTACAACAGGTGTATGTATCATGTATAACATGTGTATGTATCATGTATAACATGTGTATGTATCATGTATAACAGGTGTATGTATCATATACAACATATGTATGTATGTATCATA
>NW_013867710.1:0-323 GCF_000517525.1 Limulus polyphemus
CGATGTTTCATATAGTAATATGTCCCTAGTACGATGTATCATGCAGTGACATCTCTTTAGTTCGATGTTTCATGTAGTGACATGTCTTTAGTAGATGTTTCATGCAGTAACATGTTTTTTGTACGATGTTTCATGTAATGACATGTTTTAGTACGATGTTTCATGTAGTGGCATGTCTTTAAGTTGATGTTTCATATAGTGAGATGTCTTTAGTCGATGTTTCATGTAGTGACGTCTTTAGTACGATGTTTCATATAATGACATGTCTTTATTACGATGTTTCATATTGTGATATGTCTTTAGGTCGATGTTCCATATAGTTG
>NW_013867711.1:0-324 GCF_000517525.1 Limulus polyphemus
GACAACCACTAGAAATAGTTTGACAGTTGAAAGCAGCCGACAGACACAACTATAGAGCTCTGGTAGAGACTCTGGAACTCGGGTACAGAACCGAGAATCAGTCAGAAGTCTACAGGGCTAGGTTTAGGACGAGAATCCATGCTAAAAGGGAGAGCCTGCAAGAGCTGGCACAAGACTTGGAAAGCATGGCCCACAAGGCCTACCCAACTGCACCACCCGATCTCCTCAAGTTGTTGCTGAGGGATCAGTTCGTAGATGCCTTGGACAGCCCACAACTTAAGATACAAGTGAAGCAGGCACACCCCTCTACCATGCAGGATGCGA
>NW_013867712.1:0-555 GCF_000517525.1 Limulus polyphemus
TTTCCTATCCATCTATAGTAAAAGACCTAAAAGCCACTATCCATATATAATGATAGACCTACCAGCCACTATCCATCTGTATTAAAAGACCTTCCAGTCACTATCCATATGTATTATAAGACCTACTAGTCACTATCCATCTATAATAATATACCTACCAGCCACTACCCATCTATCATAAAGACCTACCATTTACTATCCATCTATAGTAAAAGACCTAAAAGATACTATCATATATAATGATAGACCTACCAGTTACCATCTATCTATATTAAAAGACCTGCCAGCCACTATCCATATATATTGAAAGACCTACCAGCCACTATCCATCTGTATTAAAAGACCTACCAGCCACTATCCATCTGTATTAAAAGATCTACCAGTCACTATCCATCAATAATAATATACCTACCAGCCACTACCCATCTATCATAAAGACCTACCATTTACTATCCATCTATAGTAAAAGACCTAAAAGATACTACCCATCTATCATAAAGACCTACCATTTACTATCCATCTATAGTAAAAGACCTAAAAGATACTATCCATATA
>NW_013867713.1:0-323 GCF_000517525.1 Limulus polyphemus
TACCGAAGTACTGATGTTGATGTAACTAAACACTTGGATATACAGGTGAACAACTGTGTAAGTGGAGGTGGGTCCAAGTACCGAAGTACTGGTGTTGATGTAACTAAACACTTGGATATACAGGTGAACAACTGTGTAAGTGGAGGTGGTTCCAAGTACCGAAGTACTGGTGTTGATGTAACTAAACACTTGGATATACAGGTGAATAACTGTGTAAGTGGAGGTGGATCCAAGTACCGAAGTACTGGTGTTGATGTAACTAAACACTTGGATATACAAGTGAACAACTGTGTAAGTGGAGCTGGGTCCACGTACCGAAGTAC
>NW_013867714.1:0-323 GCF_000517525.1 Limulus polyphemus
TTCCAGTTATAGTGTAATACTGAATACATACCTGTTACAGTGTAATACTGAATACATACCTGTTTTAGTGTAATACTGAAGACGTACCTGTTACAGTGTAATACTGAAGACGTACCTGTTACAGTGTAATACTGAAGATATTCCAGTTATAGTGTAATACTGGATACATACCTGTTACAGTGTAATACTGAAGACGTACCTGTTACAGTGTAATACTGAAGACGTACCTGTTATAGTGTAATACTGAATACATACCTGTTATAGTGTAATACTGAATACATACCAGTTATAGTGTAATACTGAAGACGCACCTGTTACAGTGT
>NW_013867715.1:0-323 GCF_000517525.1 Limulus polyphemus
CCATACTAATCTTTAGCGTTATTTGGTACAACATCTCAACGAACACCTAGGTGGAACTATAGTTTCCGAATTCATAACCACCATATTCATCTTTAGCTTTACTTGGTACAACTACTCCATAAACACCTAGGTGTAACTCTAGTTACCGAATTTATAACGACCATATTCATCTTTACCCTTACTTGGTACAACTACTGGATGAAAACTTAGGTGTAACTCTAGTTACAGAATTTATAACCACCATACTCAACTTTAGCGTTATTTGGTACAACATCTCAACGAACACCTAGATGTAACTATAGTTACAGAATTTATAACTACCA
>NW_013867716.1:0-323 GCF_000517525.1 Limulus polyphemus
CTCATGTCTCGTATGATATAAAGAGAGTTTACTCCACAAGTCCCATGACCGCGTCTCTTATATTATAAAGAGAGTTTACTCCACAAGTCCCATACTTGTGTCTCTTATATTATATAGAGAGTTTACTCCACAAGTCCCATACCCGTGTCTCTTATATTATATAGAGAGTTTACTCCACAAGTCCCTTACACGTGTCTCTTATATTATATAGAGAGTTTATTCCACAAGTCCCATATCCGTGTCTCTTATATTATATAGAGAGTTTACTCCACAAGTCCCATACCCGTATCTCTAATATTGTAAAGAGAGTTTACTCCACAAGT
>NW_013867717.1:0-320 GCF_000517525.1 Limulus polyphemus
CACATCCAGTGGTTCAGATATAGTGATAAACAGGTCTTTATAGTGACATCATGCTGGTACCTTTTCTGGTATTACGGTGAGACACACCCAGTGGTTCAGATATTGTGATAAACAGGTCTTTATAGTGACATCATGCTGCTATCTTTTCTGGTATTATGGTGAGACACATCCAGTGGTTCAGATATAGTGATAAACAGGTCTTCACAGTGACATCATACTGATATCTTTTCTGGTATTATGGTGAAACCCACCCAGTGGTTCAGATATAGTGATGAACAGGTCTTTACAGTGACATCATCTTTTCTGGTATTATGGTGAAA
>NW_013867718.1:0-323 GCF_000517525.1 Limulus polyphemus
TGGTATATATATCTTATATATGATATGTATATGTTATATACATCTTATATATGGTATGTATATGTTATATATATATCTTATATATGTTATATATATCTTATATATGATATGTATATGTTATATATGGCATGTATATGTTATATATACCTTATATATGGTATGTATATGTTATATATGGTATGTATTTGTTATATACATCTTATATATGGTATGTATATGTTATATATACCTTATATATGGCATGTATATGTTATATATGGCATGTATATGTTATATATATACCTTATATATGGCATGTATATGTTATATATATACCTTATATA
>NW_013867719.1:0-322 GCF_000517525.1 Limulus polyphemus
GCTTGGGTCCCCTTTTTGAACTACATGTCCGGCACCATTCTTCCACATCTCGCCGCATACCTATCCAATAAAATCTTTGTCGTATGTGACTCAATGTCTTCTTGATTCCGAGATGTTCTCCTGTTAAACTATCATGGGATTGACGCAACACAACTTCCCGTAACTTCCCCAGTATAACTGTTTGCCAAGTCGTCACTTTGCCATCTGCAGTTTCCCATCTCTGGGGGGAAGAATACCATCTTCAAGCCTCAACTGGTCCCATTGTGCCCAATAGTTCTTTGTCACAGGGCTTAGACTAGACACCTTCTCCCAAGCAGGGCGC
>NW_013867720.1:0-322 GCF_000517525.1 Limulus polyphemus
TATATATATATATATATATATATATATACATAAGAGTGTGATTTGTATAATCTAATATGGTATATGAATCAGTGTCAAATATTATATTGTTGCATCAGCGAGTCACATGACTAGTGTGACGCCACGTTTCTAGAACTATCCCGTACCTTGGCGAATGCTCTAGTATTTACTAGATATAGGGTAGTCTGGTATATAAAAGAGGGTGACAATGTGATGGGAGGATGATGTAATGTGTGAGTAGATAGTGAGTAACTGAAGTGCAGTCAGAAGTATTATTGACGTTCGTTGATATAGCGTTTGTTTTAGCGCGATTGTTGAAAAT
>NW_013867721.1:0-320 GCF_000517525.1 Limulus polyphemus
ACTTGCTTTTAAAAAATCAGTTATTGGTTTCAAATCTTGATCTTTCTCCTGCTCTGCTTTAATATATATACCTGGTTCCACTTCGTCATCATCAACTTCTTTAGTCACTTTGACTTCACCTTGATGGCTCCTAATTATTTCAACCTCTCTTTTAACAGTTACCGGAACTTGGCCTTTGTTATTCCCAAACGTCATTTTATCAAAATCAAGTACAAACTTCCTTGGTAGTAGATAGTCCAATTCCAATATGCATTCGTCTTCAATGTCAGCCAAGTATACTTTCTGTCTGTCCTTTATGCCTATGAGCTCGATAGTTACCC
>NW_013867722.1:0-322 GCF_000517525.1 Limulus polyphemus
GCACTTGATGGTGAATATCATCCATCCTTTCCGATAACACTTTCACAAACTCTGACACATTCTCAGGCAACTCTTTATAAGGTGGGCGTCCTGCTAACAGATCCACTGGCAACCGAAGTTCCTGACCAAACATCAACTTTGCTGGAGTCTATCCAGTGGTTTCATGCTCTGCTGTCCTATAGGCCATCAATAGTGGAGGGAGTAAGACATCCCAGTCATCTTGGCAGCTATTACAAAACTTTGCCAATTCCTATCCCAGTGTCCAATTGTACTTTTCTACCATCCCATCAGACTGTGGGTGAAGTGGCGTTGTCCTGGTGTT
>NW_013867723.1:0-322 GCF_000517525.1 Limulus polyphemus
AAGTATCCAACAGTTACAGGAAAGTCAACAACAGTGGCAAGAGGTACAAATGGAAAACATTAGTAAATTTAAAAGCGAATTAGATACGTTAAAGAACGACTTTTTGTCTTTTACACAAGGAGGATACGTTAACCATCGACTTAACCAGCCCCAGACAATGACAAGCCCTATCCAGACCCTGCAGCTAAACCCTAATGCAGACATATTCAGTCCCGTTAGAAGTCACATCCCAGATATGAATGTCAGTACTAGGAGTGATCCAGTAAGAAAGCAGCCACAGGAATATGATGGGAAAGAACCGTGGGAAGCATAATGAGCACAG
>NW_013867724.1:0-322 GCF_000517525.1 Limulus polyphemus
ATATTGTCTTCAGTGATCAATTTCTGTTCGGGTCCGGAAAATTTGAACGATCTCGCAACCACCATAAAAAATTATGAAATAAACATAAAGTATGCATCTTTCATTCTGGAATGAACACAAAGAGATTTAAATTGATAGTTATTAGACAAGCATAAATACGTGTTTGTTGTGCAAATACAAGGTAGTGACATAACTTATTTCTATTGTGTTTTAAGTAAAGGTTCTTAATAATAGTTCAGTACAGTCTCCATCTATTGAGAGATAACTGAACTTCCAAGTATTTTTCCTTATTATTTGTTTCTCCAGCTATTGAGAGATAACT
>NW_013867725.1:0-321 GCF_000517525.1 Limulus polyphemus
TTGGTGTACTTTGGTGACAGATTTTCTTGTAGGCAGATTTTGTTAAACAAGACCGATGTCTGTAGGTTTACTTTCTTCTTAGAATTCTTTTCAAGAAGTCGATAAGCCGTCTTGACGTTGTTAGAACAACGGGTAAAAGTTGTAGCTAGTGATGAGTTGGCCGACGCGTTTCGAATGCATTCTGCATCCATTATCAAATGTCGTTCGTCTGTCTTGTATGCAGTGGAGGATTCTAAAGGATATCGTTTACAAAAATACTACACCAAAGAAACAGAACACAAAACTGCAACTCAACATCTACTACAAGTCTACCACAACGTT
>NW_013867726.1:0-322 GCF_000517525.1 Limulus polyphemus
CAATTATCGAGGTACTCCGTGAATGTCCGAGTGTTTGCTAGATGCCCTCTTTTTTGGTATATAAGCCTGGCGGGAAAAACCAACGGGATCAGAAGAGATAGATAATTGAGTCAAGCAAACAGTGGGCACCGTAGGTAAAGTGTGTGAATCACTGTAAGTTATAGCGTGTGTTATAAAGGCTGTTAAGTTTAAAGTGACTGTGGAAATTCTGTGTATTACAAAAAGGTTGTATCGAGAAAGAATAAACTAGTTTTCATGAAGAAAGGATCTTGTATCGCTGAAGTTTCTTGGAAAGAATTTCTACCGGAAATTATCAAACAAG
>NW_013867727.1:0-324 GCF_000517525.1 Limulus polyphemus
GTCAAGAGCCAGTCCAGGCCCAGGGGTCAGTAATATCATTGCCCCCACCCCTTTCATTCTATTTATTAACTGATTTGCTGATTTTTCATAAAAGAAATTTGGGAACAATTTTCTTCATAAATCCATGAAAAAGCAGTAACCATTTTAGCTCATTTAAGTAGTGAGCTTTGGAATATCCCACTGCCGGGCCCCTCAACAGACCCCGAGCCCCGGAGAATAACAATGATTCAAAAGTTTGTAATTGTGGAGGTTGAGTAGTTACATTACTTCAACCACATTGGAGTTGTTTGGTCATGACTGTTACATTTGATGACTGTTCATCTT
>NW_013867728.1:0-321 GCF_000517525.1 Limulus polyphemus
GTCTTCTTATTGACAGTACACAGTTTTGTTAAATATTGTGTCTTCTTATTGACAGTATACAGTATTATTAAATCATGTGTTCTTTTTATTGAAAGTACAGAGTATCGTTAAATCTTGTGTCTTCTTATTGAAAGTACACAGTATCGTTAAATCTTGTGTCTTCTTATTGAAAGTACACAGTATCGTTAAATCTTGTGTCTTCTTATTGAAAGTACACAGTATATTTAAATCTTGTGTCTTTTTATAGATAGTACAGAGTATTGCTAAATCTTGTGTCTTCTTTTTGACAGTACACAGTTTTGTTAAATCTTGTGTCTTCGT
>NW_013867729.1:0-322 GCF_000517525.1 Limulus polyphemus
ATATAATGAAAGACCTACCAGCCACGTTCCATCTATGTTATAAGACCTGCCAGTCACTATCCATCTATTATTAAAGACCTACCAGCCACTATCCATCTGTAATAAAAGACCTCACACCCACAATCCATCTGTAACAAAAGACCTACCAGCTACTTTCCATCTATATTAAAAGACATACCTTCCTCTATCCATCTATAATAAAAGACCTACCAGCCACAATCCATCTATAATAAAAGACCTACCAGCCTTTATCTATCTATATTAAAAGACCTACCAGCCACAATCCATTTATAATAAAAAACCTACCGCCACTATCCATCTA
>NW_013867730.1:0-322 GCF_000517525.1 Limulus polyphemus
GATCCCTCAGCACAACTTAAGGACATCGGGTGGCGCAGTTGGGTAGGCCTTGTGTGCCATACTTTCCAAATCCTGTGCTACCTCTTGCAGACTCTCTCCTTTAGCACGGACTCTCGTCCTAAACCTAGCCCTGTAGACTTCTGACTGATTTTGGGTTCCATACCTGAGTTCTAGAGCCGCTACCAATGCTCTATAGTTGTGTCTATCGTCTGCTGACAACTGTCCAAGTATTTCCAGTGGTTGTCCCTTCATGCTCGTTGCCAGATATACTGCTTTCTGCTCCTCTGTCCATCCATTCATCTGTGCCAGTAGCTCAAATTGT
>NW_013867731.1:0-322 GCF_000517525.1 Limulus polyphemus
CTGTGGATACAATGTTTCGGGCAATGCCCTTCTTCTATTGTTTCAATTGTTTGTAAGCATTGTTATACACCTATATTTGTCACGTTGTCACGTCACGCGACCTTCAATTTAGAATGTTTTCGTTTATGGATTTACTGTTCAGTTAGTGATACCTGAAGAAGAGCATTGCCCGAAACGTTGTGTCCACAGATATATATCTATATATATTAAACATATATATCAACTCCTTAGTGGCTTGACCTATAACATACTTCTTTACATACGTAACTCACGAGAGAAGGTGAAACTCAATTTTATATAAATATTTTGACTAAAAATGATT
>NW_013867732.1:0-322 GCF_000517525.1 Limulus polyphemus
GACAGTACACAGTATTGATAAATCTTGTGTGTTTTTATAGATAGTACACATTATTGTTAAATCTTGTGTCTTCTTATTGACAGTACACAGTAATGTTAAATCTTGTGTCTTCTTATTGACAGTACACAGTATCGTTAAATCTTGTGTCTTGTTATTGACAGTACACATTATTTTTAAATCTTGTGTCTTCTTATTGAGAGTACACATTATTGTTAAATCTTTTGTCTTCTTTTTCACAGTACACAGTATCGTTAAATCTTGTGTCTTCTTTTTCACAGTACACAGTATCGTTAAATCTTGTGTCTTCTTATTGACAGTACAC
>NW_013867733.1:0-323 GCF_000517525.1 Limulus polyphemus
AGGATATCTGGTCGTACACAAGCAGAAAAACGTGCTGCATCCAGCTACAACCAACACCAGATCTGTTAGGAACCTACATTCAGCAGATGGTAGGAAGAGGGACAGCAAACCTGGGGTTAATCTCCAGTCCAAAACCTGGCGGCAATAGACATTTGTCACCCAGTCTGTGGTAGGATGAGGGATACCGGCCAGCACACATGTGAGGATTGACTTAGCTGGACCATCTCCAACAAACACCGGGAATGTACATCCGGAGGATGGTAGAAAAGAGGAACGTCTCTGCAACTTTTCACGATACCAAAACACGAAAATTTAAATAAAGA
>NW_013867734.1:0-322 GCF_000517525.1 Limulus polyphemus
AAGTATTTTACATACAAAAAAGTCATATTCTTTAATGAAGTATTTTAGATAAACTAAAAAAAATTGTTCGTGACCATATCAAGTATTTGTTTTGAATAGTCTGTGTGCAAAGTGATTTTCATGTAAAGATTACAAATACTTTTCTTCATCTCAAAAACCTCAAATTTCATTTGTGTAATCTCTAAAACCTAAATACATTTCAAACATTTGTTTTCAGTATAACTTTACATTTTATCCATTATTTTCTGTACCCTAACTCAGTATAGGTTTGTTCAATTTGACCAACCTCATAACCACCAAAAGAAAACTGAAATTAATCCAA
>NW_013867735.1:0-320 GCF_000517525.1 Limulus polyphemus
ATCATAACAAGTCATAAGATTTAATGATACTGTGTACTATCAATAACAAGCCAAAAGATTTAACGATACTGTGTACTGTCAGTAAAAAGGCACAAGATTTAACAATACTGAGTCCTGTCAATAAGAAGTCACAGAATTTTTCAATACTGTGTACTGTCAATAAGAAGACACAAGATTTAACGATACTTTGTACTGTCAATAAGAAGATACAGGATTTATCAATACTGTGTACTGTCAAAAAAAAGACACAAGATTTAAAAATACTGTGTCCTGTCTATAAGAAGATACCGGATTTATCAATAATGTGTACTGTCAATAAG
>NW_013867736.1:0-320 GCF_000517525.1 Limulus polyphemus
ATCTTACACATTTATACTAATGTAGATCGGGATATCTTATACGTTTATACTAATGGAGATCGGGAGATCTTACACATTCATATTAATGTAGATCAGAAGATCTTACACGTTTATACTAATGTAGATCAGAAGATCTTACACGTTTATACTAATGGAGATCAGAAGATCTTACACGTTTATACTAATGGAGATCAGGAGATCTTATGCGTTTATACTAATGGAGATCAGGAGATCTTATGCGTTTATACTAATGGAGATCGGGAGATATTACACGTTTATACTAATGGAGATCAGGAGATCTTATACGTTTATACTAATGG
>NW_013867737.1:0-324 GCF_000517525.1 Limulus polyphemus
ATAATCATAACATTGACTTGAAGAAATAATCCTATCCAGTTTAATGAATAACCGTACAACATGATTTGGATGACTAATTATAACAATGAATTGAAAAACTAACTGTACTGCATGAGTTTGGTGACTAATCACAAAATCAAGTTGAAGAATAATCCTACCACATGAGTTGGGTGACTTAACACAACACAGAATATAAGTAGTAATCCTACCACATGAGTTGGGTGACTTATCTCAACACAGAATAAAAGTAATAATCCTAACAAATGAGTTGGGTGACTTAACACAACACATAATAAAAGTAATAATCCTAACCACATGAGCTGG
>NW_013867738.1:0-320 GCF_000517525.1 Limulus polyphemus
AAGACACAAGATTTAACGATACTGTGTACTGTCAATAAGAAGACACAAGATTTAACGATACTGTGTACTGTCAATAAGAAGAGACAATATTTGACGTATAATGTGTACTGTCAGTAAGAAAACACAAGATTTAACAATAATGTGTCCTGTCAATAAGAAGACACAAAATTTAACGATACTGTGTACTGTCAATAAGAAGACACAAGATTTTAACAATACTGTGTACTCTCAATAAGAAGACACAAGATTTTAACGATACTGTGTACTTTCAATAAGAAGACACAAGATTTAACGATACTGTGTACTGTCAATAAGAAGAC
>NW_013867739.1:0-323 GCF_000517525.1 Limulus polyphemus
AACAGTCCACCATAATATCTCTAAATTCTCCCACCATGATATAACTTAACAGTCCACCATAATATCTCTAAATTCTCCCACCATGATATAACTTAACAGTCCACCATAATATCTCTAAATTCTCCCACCATAATATAACTTAACAGTCCACCATAATATAACTTAACAGTCCACCATAATATAACTTAACAGTCCACCATAATATAACTTAACAGTCCACCATGATATAACTTAACAGTCCACCATAATATAATTTAACAGTCCACCACAATATAACTTAACAGTCCACCATAATATAACTTAACAGTCCACCATGATATAAC
>NW_013867740.1:0-321 GCF_000517525.1 Limulus polyphemus
GTATTTACTGCTACAGGGATAGGTACAATATGTAGAGTATTTACTACACCACGGATAGGGTACACTATGTAGAGTATTTAATGCACGTGGATATGGTACATTTTGTAGATTATTTACTGCACCATGGACACGTACAATATGTAGAGTATTTACTACACCAGGGATAGGGTACACTATGTAGAGTATTTACTGTACCAGGGATAGGGTACCGTATGTAGAGTATTAACTACACCAGAATAGGGTACACTATGTAGAGTATTTACTGCACCAGGGATAGGGTACACTATGTAGAGTATTTACTGAACAAGGAATAGGGTACAG
>NW_013867741.1:0-322 GCF_000517525.1 Limulus polyphemus
GTCTCTTCTGTTGCGTAATGCGCATGAACAATTTTTGGACAGAATTGTCACCGGTGATGAAAAATAGATTCTCCAAGCGAATGTTAAACGCCAAAATCAATGGCTCAGTCCTAGACAAAAACCACTTCCGACCCCAAAACGTGTACTCCATCCGCAAAAAGTGATGCTTTGCATTTGGTTGGACATCAAAGGAGTAATTCATTTCAAACTCCTCAATCCACAGCGAACTGTAAGGGAAGAGATCTATAGTCAGCAACTGGAACGTTTAAATCAAGCTATTCATCACAAACGTCCTTTACTCGTCAATCGGAAACGTGTTCTT
>NW_013867742.1:0-321 GCF_000517525.1 Limulus polyphemus
TTGTAAGCCGGCAGACATGCCGCTGTGCCACTGGGGGGCGTTGTTTGTTTGTAATTAAGCACAAAGCTATACAGTGGACTATCTGTGCTCTGCCCACCACGGGTATCGAAACCCGGATTCTAGCGTTGTAAGCCGGCAGACATGCCGCTGTGCCACTTGGGGGGGGGGGCGTTTTGAGTTTTACAACAAAATTAATTGGTCGTGCCTGACAAAGTTGTAGGAGTAATTAATTCTGTTATTTTGGAATAAGAGGTCTTTTTTTATTCAAATTTAAATTAATTAATGCCTTAGTATCTTATGGTTATTCTAATTATTTAAATG
>NW_013867743.1:0-321 GCF_000517525.1 Limulus polyphemus
GACATTAATCAGATAAAAATATGTCATGTAGTAGATGTTAATCAGATAAACGTACGTCCTGTAGTAGACATTAATCAGATAAAAGTATGTCCTGTAGTAGATGTTAATCAGATAAAAGTACGTCCTGTAGTAGGTGTTAATCAGATAAAAGTACGTCATGTAGTAGATGTTAATCAGATAAAAGTATGTCATGTAGTAGACATTAATCAGATAAAAGTATGTCATGTAGTAGACATTAATCAGATAAAAGTATGTCATGTAGTAGACATTAATCAGATAAAAGTATGTCATGTAGTAGATGTTAATCAGATAAAAGTACGT
>NW_013867744.1:0-322 GCF_000517525.1 Limulus polyphemus
CATCGAATTCCTGTGGCTTCCTTCATACTGGATCACCCCTATTGCTGACATTCATATCTGGGATGTGACTTCTAACAGGACTGAAGAGTAACATTAGGGTTTAGCTGCGGGGTCTGGAAGGGGCTTGCTATTGTCTGGGCTGATTAAGTCGATGGTTAATGTGTCCTCCTTGTGTAAAAGACAATACACGGCTGAAAGGGCGAGCATGTTTGGTGAGACGGGGATTCGAACCCGCGACGCTCAGATTGCGAGTGGAGCGTCCTAAACACCTGGCCATGCCGGGCCAACATGTAGAGTCGTCAACTTTTTGAAGGCCATAGAT
>NW_013867745.1:0-323 GCF_000517525.1 Limulus polyphemus
TACTTCCCGGATTGATCTTAGACTCTAATCTTTTTATTTACTGGAAAAAAAATTGATTATTGTCTTGAAAATAAACAACCGTAAAGGGAAAACATGATTACGGCGACATGTTATTTTAGATATTTTTATATCTGAAAAAGTAATGGGACAGTCAGCTAATAATAAATTTTCAAAACATAAATGTTTACTAATTAATCACAATAAAGGCTTGAGTCATACTCACAATTTTTGTGTTTGTGTTATTGCTTTGAAATTAAATTTTTCTGCTGACGATATGCTACTTTTAACACCCCCCACCATTGTTTATTTATTTGGTTTGCTGG
>NW_013867746.1:0-322 GCF_000517525.1 Limulus polyphemus
GTAGGAAGTACATTACAACAAGGATGTAACCGGTATGAAGTACATTACAACAAGGATGTAACCGGTAGGAAGCACATTACAACAAGGATAACTGGTAGGAAATACGTTACAACAAGGATAACTGGTAGGAAGTACGTTACAACAAGGATAACTGGTAGGAAGTACGTTACAACAAGGATGTAACAGGTAGGAAGTACATTACAACAAGGATGTAACTGGTAGGAAGCACATTACAACAAGGATAACTGGTAGGAAGTACGTTACAACAAGGATGTAACCGGTAGAAAGTACGTTACAACAAGGATATAACGGTAGGAAGTAC
>NW_013867747.1:0-322 GCF_000517525.1 Limulus polyphemus
TAGTATCTCTTCGGTCATGATAACTTGGTGTCATGATGAGTATATGAAATATATTAGTATGTCTTCGGTCATGATAACTTGGTGTCATTATGAGTGTATGAGTATGTCTTCAGTCATGATAACTTGGTGTCATAGTGAGTATATGAAATATATTAGTATGTCTTCGGTCATGATAACTTGGTGTCATAATGAGTATATGAAATATATTAGTATGTCTTCGGTCATGATAACTTGGTGTCTTCATGAGTATATGAAATATATGAGTATGTCTTCGGTCATGATAACTTGGTGTCATAATGAGTATATGAGTATGCCTTCGGTC
>NW_013867748.1:0-322 GCF_000517525.1 Limulus polyphemus
GTAAGTGTATGGAGTGAGATTATTGACTAGTGTAAGTGTATGGAGTGAGATTATTGACTAGTGTAAGTGTATGGAGTGAGATTATTGACTAGTGTAAGTGTATGGAGTGAGAGTGTTGACTAGTGTAAGTGTATGGAGTGAGATTATTGACTAGTGTAAGTGTATGGAGTGAGAGTGTTGACTAGTGAGAGTGTTGACTAGTGTAAGTGTATGGAGTGAGAGTATTGACTAGTGTAAGTGTATGGAGTGAGAGTGTTGACTAGTGTAAGTATATGGAGTGAGAGGGTTGACTAGTGTAAGTGTATGGAGTGAGAGTGTTGAC
>NW_013867749.1:0-322 GCF_000517525.1 Limulus polyphemus
ATTACTGCTACCACCATTCCTGTATTGTGTGAATTACTGCTGCTAACTTTGTTGTGTGAATTACTGCTGCCACCATTCATGTGTTGTGTGAATTACTGCTGCCACCATTACTGTGTTGTGTGGATTACTGCTGCCACCATCCATGTGTCGTGTGAATTACTGTTGCCACCATTCTTGTGTCGTGTGAATTACTGCTGCCGCCATTTCTGTGTTGTGTGAAGTACGGTTGCCGCCATTCTTGTGTTGTGTGAATTACTGCTACCACCATTCCTGTATTGTGTGAATTACTGCTGCCACCATTAATATGTTGTGTGAATTACTG
>NW_013867750.1:0-322 GCF_000517525.1 Limulus polyphemus
GAAGGACTATATGTTACAAACAATTACAAGCCATGGATTTTTATAACTGAAGCTTATGCATTTCAAATCTTCCAGTCATTTAGATTTATTGCTTACTGCCACTAAGAATAGAGCCAAAGTGAATTATAACAGGAAGGCAGTTTTATGTAAACACAGCATAAAGTTACCAGCGCATTCAGTCAAATTACAACATGGTACACACAGCAGAAATGCTCATGCATATAAGTTTTATATAAGTTTAAGTTACATTTATAACAATAAATAAACAAATATACACAAAAAACAAGAAATTTGGTACTTACATGTAGGTCTGGTACTTTTT
>NW_013867751.1:0-322 GCF_000517525.1 Limulus polyphemus
GAACAAATTTTGTTAAACTGTTTCTCGAGCAAAATCTATGTAATAAGCCATTAAACGGATGATTTTTGCACTGCTCTCCTGTGATATTTGCTCAATATTCTTCGTTTAAACTGACGTGTAGTTTCGATATGTCTATGTTCACACTGTTAAGAAAAACGTATAAAACGAAAAAGGCAGCAAGATGTTAAAGTTAGATACAGCGTTTCAGAACACGACGATTAGCTTTAAACAACACGATTATACAAAAAATACAACACGTGTATGAACTATGGATAGATATGTGATAACACATAGAAAGCATGCTTTTATGTTAATTATTCAC
>NW_013867752.1:0-321 GCF_000517525.1 Limulus polyphemus
ACGTTCATTCAATAAAAATATGGCATTCATTCTTGTATCATTTTTTCCTCTAATTACTGCGACGTTTCTTTTGCGGTTCAGTATATATCGATGTGAAAGTTTAATCAGAAGTTTTATTTTCCATGTATATGTATATCGTTGAAAATGTTTAACTAGAAGTTTTATTTACCATATAGATATATCGTTGCATATGTGTAATCAGTAGTTTTTATTTACCATATATATATATATCAACGTGAATTTTTAAACAGAAGTTTTTATTTACCATATATATATATATATGTGTGTGTGTGTATCGTTCGAAATGTTTTCCCAGAAGTT
>NW_013867753.1:0-322 GCF_000517525.1 Limulus polyphemus
AATAACAATATATAGCCTCTATAAAATAACAATATATAGCCTCTATAAAATAACATTATATAGCCTCTATAAAATAACAATATATAGCCTTTATAAAATAACAATATATATATAGCCTCTATAAAATAACAATGTATAGCCTTTATAAAATAACAATATATAGCCTCTATAAAATAACAATATATAGCCTCTATAAAATACCAATATATAGCCTCTATAAAATAACAATATACAGCCTCTATAAAATAACAATATATAGCCTCTATAAAATAACAATGTATAGCCCCTATAAAATAACAATGTATAGCCTTTATAAAATAAC
>NW_013867754.1:0-322 GCF_000517525.1 Limulus polyphemus
ACAAGCTACAATCGTTAAAGCAGTAATATAATGTATTTACTGAGAACAAGCTACAATCGTTAAAGCAGTAATATAACCTCTTTACTGAGAACAAGCTACAATCCTTAAAGCAGTAATATAACCTTATTACTGAGAACAAGCTACAATCCTTAAAGCAGTAATATAACCTATTTACTGAGAACAAGCTACAATTGTTAAAGCAGTAATATAACCTCTTTACTGAGAACAAGCTACAATCGTTAAAGCAGTAATATAATCTAGTTACTAAGAACAAGCTACAATCCTTAAAGGAGTAATATAACCTATTTACTGAGAACAAGTT
>NW_013867755.1:0-321 GCF_000517525.1 Limulus polyphemus
CTAAGAGAACGTCAGCTGCTGAGTTCAAAAACCAACTAATTATCTTGTTAATTTCTATACAACCGCATGGTTTAGAACACACTAAGAGAACGTCAGCTGCTGAGTTCCAAAAACCAACTAATTATCTTGTTAATTTCTGTACAACCGCGTGGTTTAGAACACACTAAGAGAACGTCAGCCGCTGAATTCCAAAAACCAACTAAATATCTTGTTAATTTCTGTACAACCGCGTGGTTTAGAACACACTAAGAGAACGTCAGCTGCTGAGTTCCAAAAACCAACTAAATATCTTGTTAATTTCTCTGCAATCGCTTGGCTGAG
>NW_013867756.1:0-321 GCF_000517525.1 Limulus polyphemus
TAAATTAGGTAAGTAGAGTTACACCTATGTGTTCATGGAGTAGTTGTACCAAGTAAAGCAAAAGATGAGTATGATGGTTATAAATTCGGTAACTAGAGATACACCTAGGTATTCGTAGAATTGTTGTACCAAATAACGCTAAAGATGAATACTGGTGGTTATATATTCGGTAACTGGAGTTACACCACGGTGTTCGTGGAGTTGTTGTACCAAATAACACTAAAGATGCGTATGGTGGTTACAAATTCGGTAACTAGAGTTACACCTAGGTGTTCATGGAGTAGTTGTACCAATTAAGCCTAAAAATCAGTATGGTGGTTA
>NW_013867757.1:0-321 GCF_000517525.1 Limulus polyphemus
TAATAAATTACAAGTAATGCATAATAGAATATAATAAATTACAAGTACTGCATTATATAATATAATAAATTACAAGTAATGCATAATAGAATATAATAAATTACAAGTAATGCATTATAGAATATAATAAATTATAAGTAATGCATTATAGAATATAATAAATTACAAGTAATGCATAAAAGAATATAATAAATTACAAGTAATACATAATAGAATATAATAAATTACAAGTACTGCAAAATAGAAAATGATAAATTACAAGTAATGTATAATAGAATATAATAAATTACAAGTAATGCATATAGAATATAATAAAATTAC
>NW_013867758.1:0-321 GCF_000517525.1 Limulus polyphemus
CTGTGAAGTGTATGTAGCAGCATCTCTGCTGTATTACAAGTGTATGAAGTGTGTTTACTGGATCTGTGAAGTGTATGTAGCAGCATCTCTGCTGTATTACAAGTGTATGAAGTGTGTTTACTGGATCTGTGAAGTGTATGTAGCAGCATCTCTGCTGTATTACAAGTGTATGAAGTGTATGTAGCAGCATCTCTGCTCTATTACAAGTGTATGAAGTGTCTTTACTGGATCTGTGAAGTGTATGTAGCAGCATCTCTGCTATATTACAAGTGTATGAAGTGTATGTAGCAGCATCTCTGCTCTATTACAAGTGTATGAAGT
>NW_013867759.1:0-323 GCF_000517525.1 Limulus polyphemus
GTGTACTGTCAATAGGAAGACACACGATTTAACAATACTGTGTACTATCAATAAAAAGACACAAGATTTAAGGATACTGTGTTCTATCAATAAAAAGACACAAGATTTAACGATACTGTGTACTGTCAATAAGAAGACATACGATTTAGCAATACTGTGTACTATACAAAAAGAACACACAAGATTTAACAATACCGTGTACTGTCAATAAGAAGACACAAGATTTAACGATACTGTGTACTGTCAAGTAGGAAGACACACGATTTAACAATACTGTGTACTATCAATAAGAAGACATAAGATTTAACGATACTGTATACTGT
>NW_013867760.1:0-321 GCF_000517525.1 Limulus polyphemus
TATTGTAAAAACACAAACTTAGGTGTGTGTGGTAATAAAACAATATTTATAGATCTTATTGTAAAAACACAAACTTAGGTGTGTGTGGTAATAAAACCATATTTATAGATCTTATTGTAAAAACACAAACTTAGGCGTGTGTGAGGTAATAAAACAATATTTATAGATCTTATTGTAAAAGCACAAACTTAGGTGTATGTGTGGTAATAAAACAAGATTTATAGATCTTATTTTAAAAACACAAACTTAGGTGTGTGTGTGGTAATAAAACCATATTTATAGATCTTATTGTAAAAACAAACTTAGGTGTGTGTGTGGTAA
>NW_013867761.1:0-322 GCF_000517525.1 Limulus polyphemus
AAAATATGAGTGATACAAGTCGTTTCTTAAATAAAACTAGTTTATTCTTTCTCAATACAACTTTGCAATACTCTTAATTTCCACTGTCAGTTTAACTTCAACACACGCTATAATTCACAACGATTCACGCACTTTACTTACGGTCACTACCGTGCTTGACTCAATTGTCTGTCTCTATCTCTGCCTGTCTGCAATTCAATTGCGATTAATTCCCTGCTTTATCTGGCGCGCTTATACACAAGAATAGGGGGCCTCTAGCAAATATTGGATTATTCGTGATGTTCCCCGATCCTTCTAGATACTCATTACGTGTAACCAGCGT
>NW_013867762.1:0-322 GCF_000517525.1 Limulus polyphemus
TTTATCATTTTTGACTAGACCATTCAACGCGGTGTCTTTTGGACTAGAGATTTTTCGTGGGTATCACATGTTGTAGAATAGGTTTAACCTTGCATCATGGCCACTAACTTTGTTCAGAACTCTATGCACATAACTTCATACACGAGTAGTGTAGGCAAGTTAAAGTTACGTAACTGTTTTAGTTACTTTAAATACATAGTATTGCATTTACCTTTTATGAACTGTGTGCATTCAAACACAAAATACCACAAACAGAACAAGTTGATATGTAAAGTATGAGTTTTTTCCCTTATTATTAGAATAAAAGGTTAAAATTTAACTT
>NW_013867763.1:0-322 GCF_000517525.1 Limulus polyphemus
GTGTACTTGTTGAATCTTGGCAACGATACATCTTGATGGTACTGTGTACCTGTTGAATCTTGGCAAAGATACATCTTGTTGGTACTGTGTACTTGTTGGATCCTGGCAACGATACATCTTGTTGGTACTGTGTACTTGTTGAATCTTGGCAACGATACATCTTGTTGGTACTGTATACTTGTTGGATCCTGGCAACGATACATCTTGTTGGTACTGTGTACTTGTTGGATCTTGGCAACGATACATCTTGTTGGTACTGTGTACTTGTTGAATCTTGGCAACGATACATCTTGTTAGTACTGTACTGTGTACTTGTTGGATC
>NW_013867764.1:0-324 GCF_000517525.1 Limulus polyphemus
TTTCTTTTTCCTCTAACAACTGTTAGTAATTTCTCTTCTTGTTTATTTTCTTTCTCCTCCAACAACTGCTGTAATTTCTCCTCTTGTTTTTGTATTGCTGTCATCAAATCTGCTAAGCTGTAGTTTGATTTTCCGCCTCTCGTTTCCATTTTTCGTCTCTCTTTTTTTTTTCTATCCCACTTCTGACACCAATTTGTTACGTCTCCGTGTGTTAATTAATTTTTTTCGTAACTTCGTTCCGACGAAACTTAAGCGACACAAGCCTTTACTTGATAAAACTGGTTTATTCTTTCCGAATATAACTTAACCGATACGCTCAACAAT
>NW_013867765.1:0-322 GCF_000517525.1 Limulus polyphemus
GACAGAGACCAGTACGGAAGAAGATACGTCTCGTAAAATTAAGAGACTTTGTTGAATTGTAATTTTGTACATTTAATTAAGTTATTGTTAATTGTTATTGGTTTAATGTAAGTGGCTATTGTTTAGGACGAACAATACTAAGGAAGGGGCAGTGTTACGACATCGGGGGTCACGTGACGCTAGTATCATGCCACAAGCTTCTTGAACGTTCACATCCCTTCTGAAATATCGGGAGTTTACTAGATCTCAGTATTATTTTATATATAAGACGGTCACAACGTGACGACAATAATGTATTGAGTAATTGAACTGCGGACAGAAA
>NW_013867766.1:0-323 GCF_000517525.1 Limulus polyphemus
GTCTGGAATAGCAATATATACTTTTTCATTGGAGCCAATGAAACTTCAAGACAAACTTGTTTCTCTCATTTCGGTTTTTTCTTAGGCTTTCAGCTAGTAAATAGTAGAAAAAAAATTGTAAATTACATCTAAACAATTTTCTGTTGTATTTAACGTGGATAATACAACAAATTAGTGTTAAACATACCTTGAACCCTGTTGGGCACCAATCTACAAACTGAATGGTTCTCTTCGTTTTAATGGTGGCTATAGCAGCATTTACGTCTTTGGGAACGACATCACCACGGTACAGTAAACAGACAGCCATGTACTTTCCGTGACGT
>NW_013867767.1:0-322 GCF_000517525.1 Limulus polyphemus
CTATTATTATTAAATCTATTACTTTCTATAAATACAAGTAGAAGCTATTATTATTAAATCTATTACTTTATATAAATACAAGTAGAAGTTATTATTATTAAATCTATTACTTTATATAAATACAAGTAGAAGTTATTATTATTAAATCTATTACTTTATATAAATACAAGTAGAAGCTATTATTATTAAATCTATTGCTTTATATAAATACAAGTAGAATTCTCTATTATTAAATCTATTACTTTATATATAAATACAAGTAGAAGTCATTATTATTAAATGTATTACTTTATATAAATACAAGTAGAATTCTTTATTATTA
>NW_013867768.1:0-320 GCF_000517525.1 Limulus polyphemus
AGGTGTCGGTCGTAGTTTTTGTTGTTAGATCTTGACTAAATAGTGAGTTCTTAGTATGTATATATGGTGTCGGTCCTAGTTTTTGTTACTAGATCTTGACTAAATAGTGAGTTCTTAGTATGTATATAAGGTGTCTGTCCTAGTTTTTGTTACTAGATCTTGACTAAATAGTGAGTTCTTAGTATGTATATATGGTGTCGGTTCTAGTTTTTGTTGTTAGATCTTGACTAAATAGTGAGTTCTTAGTATGTATATAAGGTGTCGGTCCTAGTTTTTGTTATTAGATCTTGACTAAATAGTGAGTTCTTAGTATGTATATA
>NW_013867769.1:0-321 GCF_000517525.1 Limulus polyphemus
GCAGCCATGATAAGAATTTGTGAAATGTATTTTAACTGAAAGTAATCGGTTGTCCAAACATATTTCATTCGGGATTTGTTTTAGTTGCAACGTAAATGCAAGTGAAGACTATATATATGGGTACCTGATGATGACAAAACCTTGTCGAAACGTTGTACATTTGCTGTCATGTTAAACTTATATTAAAGTTTTTCTTCATTACCCATTTAAGCCGTCTCCAGCCATTATTATATACATGTATAAGTTCTGTAAAACTAAACTGTGAGTAATCTACCTCAGATTCTATAATCTTCATTTACGAGTTATATATATATATATAAA
>NW_013867770.1:0-317 GCF_000517525.1 Limulus polyphemus
TTTTGTTAAAAAATTCACATCGACATTGATATATATGGTAAATAAAAACTTCTGATTAAACATTCACATCGATATATATGTATGATAAATAGAAACTTCTGATTAAACAGTTACAACGATATATATATATATGGTAAATAAAACATCTGATTAAACATTTACAAAGATATATATATATATACATGGTAAATAAAACATCTGATTAAACATTTATAAAGATAAATATATATATATATATACATAGGTAAAATAAAAACTTCTGAATTAAAAATTACACAACGATATATACAATAACGAAAAATAAAAACGTACCGATT
>NW_013867771.1:0-322 GCF_000517525.1 Limulus polyphemus
CTATCAATAAGAAGACACAAGATTTAACAATACTGTGTACTATCAACAAGAAGACACAAGATTTAACAATACTGTGTGCCATCAATAAGAAGACACAAGATTTAACAATACTGTGTACTATGAATAAGAAGACACAAGATTTAACAATACTGTGTACTGTCAATAAGAAGACACAATATTTAACAACACTGTGTACTGTCAATAAGAAGACACAAGATTTAATAATACTGTGTACTATCAATAAGAAGACACAATATTTAAGAATACTGTGTACTGTCAATAAGAAGACACAAGATTTAACGATACTGTGTACTATCAATAA
>NW_013867772.1:0-323 GCF_000517525.1 Limulus polyphemus
CGCGGTGGGCAGAGCACAGATAGCCCATTGTGTAGCTTTGTACTTAAATACAAACAAACAAGCTAATTATTTGAATTAATAGTTATTTCTTTTTCTCTCGTTGTACCTGTATAAGTGTCATGACTACATTTCACGATAAGAAAAGAAAACTAAAGTAGGTGATAAAACCGTTATATTTTATATTAACTAAAGTAGGTGATAAAACCGTTATATTTTATATTAACTAAAGTAGGTGATAAAACCGTTATATTTTATATTAACTAAAGTAGGTGATAAAACCGTTATATTTTATATTAACTAAAGTAGGTGATAAAACCGTTATA
>NW_013867773.1:0-322 GCF_000517525.1 Limulus polyphemus
GGTGACAGTCAATCGCACTATTCGTTGGTAAAAAAGGAGCCCAAGAGTTGGCGGTGGGTGGTGACGACTAGCTGCCTTCCCTCTACTCTTACACTGCTAAATTAGGGACGGCTAGCGCAGATAGCCCTCGTGTAGCTTTGGGCGGAATAAAAAAACAAATTATTCAGCCATAGCCATTCCTAGTTTTACATGTTGCATTAGATGAATGGTAACTAGTCGGCAGCACCCGGCACCGCTTCATGGTAACCAGTCGGCAGCACCCAGCACTGCTTCATGGTAACCAGTCGGCAATACCCGGCACCGCTTCATGGTAACCAGTCGG
>NW_013867774.1:0-322 GCF_000517525.1 Limulus polyphemus
GTTTAGGGAAGAACGAAACTTGTAGACACAAAGTAACTACGATTTATTGGGGGAAGAGATGAACTCCAAACATAGTTACAGAGAGAAAATATCGATTAAACCCAACTGCTCCAACATGCACAGTTTGGTTAAGTCAGACTGTTTAGGGAAGAACGAAACTTCTAGACACAAAGTAACTTCGATTTATTGGGGGAAGAGATGAACTCCAAACATAGTTACAGAGAGAAAATATCGATTAAACCCAACTGCTCCAACATGCACAGTTTGGTTAAGTCAGACTGTTTAGGGAAGAACGAAACTTCTAGACACAAAGCAACTACGA
>NW_013867775.1:0-322 GCF_000517525.1 Limulus polyphemus
GCTTTTGATCATTGGCCATTACAACTTTGGAACCTATAATTTTAGCTAACCTTTTGACTCATTCAGCGTTGAATTCAGAACTTTCCACTGGGTGGAAAGGGGTGCGTGAAGCTGGAAGGGATGAATTATAATTCAAATTTGACAAAATTGAAAATACTGTACTTCAGGGAGGGAATTTTTTTTCACAGGAGAAATCACCCTTGTACATCCCCTGAATTCAACACTGGATGCATTTGTAGAGTTTCATGTTTAGAGAAACTAATTCTGGTGTTGTAGCTACCTTATCAAATATGTTAGTTACACAAATCTAGGGATAACTCTC
>NW_013867776.1:0-320 GCF_000517525.1 Limulus polyphemus
CACTATGGATAACTTAGAAATATATAACTAGTCCTTTCTGTGAAGACTGTGATACCACAGATGACATCCTTATATTTGGTTCACCTGAACATTTGATAGAGCAATCCCACTATGGATAACTTAGAAATATAGCAAAGTCCTTTCTGTGAAGATTGTGATACCACAGATGACATCCATATATTTGGTTCACCTTAATATTTGATACAGCAATCCCACTATGGATAACTTAGAAATATATAACAGTCCTTTCTGTGAAGATTGTGATACCACAGATGGCATCCTTATATTTGGTTCACCTGAATATTTGATAGAGCAATCTC
>NW_013867777.1:0-321 GCF_000517525.1 Limulus polyphemus
GCGTTATTTTTATACATTTATTTTTCGTTTCTGAGTAAAGTTAAATGTGATGTGTCAAACTTATTGATTTAATTATCGAAATTTTAGCTCATACGAGCCCTGCTTTTCCAGATGGTAAGGTCGCTTGACTCGCAATCTGAGGATCGCGGGTTCGAATCCCCTCCCACTAAACATGCTCGCCCTTTCAACTGTGGGGCGTTATAATGTGACGGTCAATCCCATATTCGTTGGTAAAAGAGTAGTCCAAGAGTTGGCGGTGAGTGATGATGACTAGCTGCTCTCCCTCTGGTCTTTCACTGCTACATTAGGGACGGCTAGCGC
>NW_013867778.1:0-320 GCF_000517525.1 Limulus polyphemus
ATATGCCCAGGAATATTTATCATTCTTTAAACTTTCCAATTCATATTAACAAGTTCATCTTGTTTGATTCTCGTTTCCATCTATCAACTGTTCAGGGTGAGAAATATTACTTAAATATTCATTAGTAAAAACTGAAGGAAAAGCAGGACTTAATAACCTAGCCATCTCATAATCATCAGATACTAGCCTTCCTTTATTATCCCTCAAGGGTCCTACCCCATCCTAACATTTTGTTCACCCTTAATGGGTTTAATGAAATCCTTAAAGTTAATTTTTACATTTTCAGTTAAACCTTTTTTCATACATCCTTTTTGATGTCC
>NW_013867779.1:0-323 GCF_000517525.1 Limulus polyphemus
AGTTAAGTTTCCATGTTATAATTATTATAAAGAGGCATAATTTATATTTATTTTCTAATTTTTTATTGTGGTTACAAGATCGGTCAAATCTACTGAGCCCGTACAGAGATTAATTACTGAAAATAACCAATAAAATATAAGCTTTTTTCTTAAGAAACGTTTGCATAAAAGTATTTATAAACTTAGAACGAAAATTACTTTGCATGTTGGATAGGCAACATGTGAAAAGAAAAAAGGCACGAGGAAAACATTGCTTTACAAACCTTATGTCTTAATAAAAAAAATTTGTGTATGAAAGCATTGTAATGTTTATTGATAACATG
>NW_013867780.1:0-322 GCF_000517525.1 Limulus polyphemus
GTCCACTGTATGTCTGACAAAATGGACCAAAACTCAAATGTTAGATGTTATAATGTAATCTGTACCTTTTAAACACTGTATGTCTGACAAAATGGACCAAAACTCAAACATTAAATGTTATAATGTAACCTGTGCCTTTTAAACACTGTATGTCTGACAAAATGGACCAAAACTCAAACATTAAATGTTATAATGTAATCTGTACCTTTTAAACACTGTCCACTGTATGTCTGACAAAATGGACCAAAACTAAAATGTTAGATGTTATAATGTAATCTGTACCTTATAAACACTGTCCACTGTATGTCTGACAAAATGGACC
>NW_013867781.1:0-322 GCF_000517525.1 Limulus polyphemus
CTTTCATTATATATGGATAGTGGCTGGTAGGTCTTTATTTTAGATGGATAGTGACTGGTAGGTGTTTTATTATAGAGGTATTGTGGGTGATAGGTATTTTTACTTTAGATAAAGAGTGGCTGGTAGGTCTTTTATTACAGATGGATTGTAGCTGGTAGGTCTTTACTACAGATGGATAGTGACTGGTAGGTCTTTTATTATAGATGGATAGTGACTGGTAGGTGTTTTATTATAGATGGATTGTGGCTGGTAGGTCTTTCATTATATATGGATAGTGGCTGGTAGGTCTTTATTATAGATGAAGAGTGGCTGATAGGTCTTT
>NW_013867782.1:0-322 GCF_000517525.1 Limulus polyphemus
TTAAGAATAATATCTGTTATCACATGTTCCATCTTCGGAGTTTCGAAGGAAGGCCTCTTCTGGTATTTCAGCATCGCTTTTCACAGAATTATATATATTTGATGTGGTAGTTTTGAGTTCATATTTCATTCGAAAAGCGAATCTCACTGTGAAGATCGGCAGTTGCGTAAAATATTGGAAAATGGTGACTCCCAAGCTCTGGAAGAGAACTTGAATGTGCTTACGTAACTGATTGCACGTTAGGTATGTGCGTGCGTGATTAACCCTCAGCATGCGGGAAGGTCAAATTGTACATATCACGAAGTTTTAGTGAGTTACATTC
>NW_013867783.1:0-317 GCF_000517525.1 Limulus polyphemus
ACATAAAAGAAATTAGAAAATAGAATATCTAACACCACTCATCGTTAGCTATTGGACTACTATAGTTGAATAGTAGGGATTTACTGTCAGCTCTTGGGCTACTATAGTTGAATAGTAGGGTATTTACTGTCAGCTCTTGGGCTACTATAGTTGAATAGTAGGGTTTTACTGTCAGCTCTTGGGCTACTATAGTTGAATAGTAGGGTTTTACTGTCAGCTCTTGGGCTACTATAGTTGAATAGTAGGGATTTACTGTCAGCTCTTGGGCTACTATAGTTGAATAGTAGGGTTTTATTGTCAGCTCTTGGGCTACTATA
>NW_013867784.1:0-322 GCF_000517525.1 Limulus polyphemus
AAGCCAGTGAGTGCACAGTTAAGTTTCTTGTATGGTTTTAATGGAAGCCAGTGAGTGCACAGTTAAGTTTTTGTATAGTTTTAATGGAAGCCAGTGGGTGCACAGTTAAGTTTCTTGTTTGGATTTAATGGAAGCCAGAGGGTGCATAGTTAAGTTTCTTGTTTGGTTTTAATGGAATCAAGTGGGTGCACAGTTAAGTTTCTTGTTTGGATTTAATGGAAGCCAGAGAGTGCACCGTTAAGTTTCTTGTTTGGATTTAATGGAAGCCAGTGGGTGCACAGTTAACTTTCTTGTATGGTTTTAATGGAAGCCAGTGGGTGCA
>NW_013867785.1:0-318 GCF_000517525.1 Limulus polyphemus
ATACAAACTTTTTTTCTGTTTTGTTTTTACAAATTTTGCAAGCTGCTTGTTTGTGTTTTAGCGATGAAAAAAATATACAAAAGACTATCTGCGATCTTTCAATCGTAGAGAATCGAACCCCGGACTTTAATTGTAAATCTGTAAGCTTACCCCCCGTCCATTTTATAGCAATGATGGTTTATACGGAACTTTTCTGTTTTGATTTTCTAGTCATGTTCCTTACAGCTTGTTTCATCTCTAGTCATGTTCCTTACAGCTCGTGTTTCTTTTGTAGTCATGTTCCTTACAGCTCGTGTTTCTTTTGAGTCATGTTCCTTA
>NW_013867786.1:0-508 GCF_000517525.1 Limulus polyphemus
CATGTGAAATGAATTTAAAAAAATAAAAAAGTTTATCGAACTAAAAAAACTGGGTTAAGTTGCCAGACATAATTTTCTTAAAAAAAAGGTGAAAATGTTGTATAACTGTTGATGTTTGAGATCAATCAATTCTGTATAAAGAAAACATTTATCAGTGTGTTGTTTCATAGTAGTACATGCTTTTCTAGTGATCATTATTTTAACTTCACCAATATATTTCTGCGTAATCATGATTTTATGCATGCAAGCTACACAAAATGGTAATTAATTTCAATGATATGTACATTTTGTATGCTTTGTTGAATAAATTTTGTCACCACCCTTGGAACAATCATTTTTTAGGAGTGAAAGAAAAGATAGGAGTATCAGTCAGAGTAATCATGCATTACATTCAAAAGTGTCTCATTTGGTTTTTAAGGCTTATAATTAAATGAAGCTAACCACGGTAGGTTAGTTAGTTATAATTCCTTTACAGTTATGTCTATTTTTCCACATAATACTGAGGAAG
>NW_013867787.1:0-319 GCF_000517525.1 Limulus polyphemus
GAGGGAGAACTAGACCATAACACTAGAGGAGGGAGAACTAGACCATAACACTAGAGGAGGGAGAACTAGGCCATAACACAAGAGGAGGGAGAACTAGGCCATAACACAAGAGGAGGGAGAACTAGGCCATAACACAAGAGGAGGGAGTAACTAGGCCATAACACTAGAGGAGGGAGAACTAGACCATAACACTAGAGGAGGGAGAACTAAACCATAACACTAGAGGAGGGAGAACTATACCATAACACTAGAGGAGGGAGAACTAGGCCATAACGCTAGAGGAGGGAGAACTAGGCCATAACGCTAGAGGAGGGAGAAC
>NW_013867788.1:0-322 GCF_000517525.1 Limulus polyphemus
GAACAGTAATGAGTGGATGGACAGAATATTTGAACATTAATGAGTGGATGGACAGAATATTCGAACAGTAATGAGTGGATGGACAGAATATTCGAACAGTAATGAGTGGATGGACAGAATATTTGAACATTAATGAGTGGATGGACAGAATATTCGAACAGTAATGAGTGGACAGAATATTCGAACAGTAATGAGTGGATAGATGAGTGTTTAAACATTGAGTGGATGGATTGATCCTATAAGTTATTTGTCTCTTTATCGTATTTTTTCGGAAAATGAACACAACTTTTTTGGGGGGAAAATTTACATTTTTTTTTTTTGG
>NW_013867789.1:0-323 GCF_000517525.1 Limulus polyphemus
AATCTTTTGTCTTCTTCTTGACAGTACACAGTTATGTTAAATCTTGTATCTTCTTATTGAAAGTACACAGTATCGTTAAATCTTTTGTCTTCTTATTGACAATACACAGTATCGTTCAATCTTGTATTTTGTTATTGAAAGTACACAGTATCTTTAAATCTTTTGTCTTCTTATTGACAGTACACAGTATCGTTAAATTTTGTGTCTTCTTATTGACAGTACACTGTATTGTTAAATCTTGTGTCTTCTTATTGAAAGTACACAGTATCGTTAAATCTTGTGTCTTCTTTTTGACTAGTACACAGTATCGTTAAATCTTAGTG
>NW_013867790.1:0-315 GCF_000517525.1 Limulus polyphemus
TAACTTTTCAACGTGTTTACTATGTATTCGCTCTTCTGTCTCCTGATATTTTGTCTGTTAGCTTGGTTTGTATGGTGAATTTTGCACAAATTCACATTTGTCGTTTCTAGTGTTAAATTCGATAGACAAGTCAACCCCACCCACCGCCAACTCTTGGGATACTCTTGTCAACCAAACAGTGGTATTTGACCGCCACTGTTATAATGTATATATATATATATATACAAGCACAAGAAAAGAAATATCGCTAAATAAAATAGCTATGGAGGGTTGGCTACTGAACTTGAAACCACACAAGATAGAGATGGAAGTGGG
>NW_013867791.1:0-323 GCF_000517525.1 Limulus polyphemus
AACTACGTACAAGACTCAGGACGAGAAAAAATATGCGTGAACAGGGCGCCAGAGTTTACGGTATACATGGTATCTCTCTCTCTCTCTCTCTATATATATATATATAATAGCCAAATGTCTGTCTGCCTGTAACGCTCTGTATCTTCTGAATAAAACTGTACAAGAAAAAATAATTATAGATTAAAATATTTATTTTCCAGAGTTATATTACAGGAAAATTATTCATTTTTTTTTTTTACAATTCCTAAAATTCAATAACGATCTTAACATCGATCCATCAGTATGTACGGAAAGGTCAATCTGAGATAACACTTATCAAGAAC
>NW_013867792.1:0-322 GCF_000517525.1 Limulus polyphemus
CTTGCACAATAGGAGAAGCTAACCAAACAAGAAAATGGATGTATCTTGTACAATAGGAGAAGCTAACCAAACAAGAAAATAGATGTATATTGTACAATAGGAGAAGCTAGTCAAACAAGAAAATGTATGTATATTGTACAATAGGAGAAGCTAACCAAACAAGAAAATGGATATATCTTGTACAATAGGAGAAGCTAACCAAACAAGAAAATGGATGTATCTTGTACAATAGGAGAAGCTAACCAAACAAGAAAATAGATGTATATTGTACAATAGGAGAAGCTAACCAAACAAGAAAATAGATGTATATTGTACAATAGGA
>NW_013867793.1:0-321 GCF_000517525.1 Limulus polyphemus
TAAAAATAATTACTAGAATCTTTAATGATGACTCTTAACTTTGATAAAAATAATTACTAGAATCTTTAATGATGATTCTTAACTTTGATAAAGATAATTACTAGAATCTTTAATGATGACTCTTAACTTTGATAAAATAATTACTAGAATCTTTAAAGATGATTCTTAACTTTGATAAAGATAATTACTAGAATCTTTAATGATGACTCTTAACTTTGATAAAATAATTACTAGAATCTTTAATGATGATTCTTAACTTTGATAAAAATAATTACAAGAATCTTTAATGATGATTCTTAACTTTGATAAAAATAATTACAA
>NW_013867794.1:0-491 GCF_000517525.1 Limulus polyphemus
CATTAAAATGTTGTCTTGGTATAAAGCTGTTAGTGGTCATATTCACTAAAGTGTTGTCTTGCTATAAAGTTGTTAGTGGTCATGTTCACTAAAGTGTTGTCTTGGTATAAAGCTGTTAGTGGTCATATTCATTAAAATGTTGTCGTGGTATAAAGTTGTTAGTGGTCATACTTAAGCCCTGCTTTAAAAATTTCTTTCCACCAGTTAATGATTATTTTTAATTTGGAAATAATTCATCATCTTGAAAATGTGTCTTGATTTCAGTAGCTTCTCTTCTCGAACGATTCACATGTGTCTTCTGTTTTCAGTATCTTCTCTTCTAGAACGATTCACATGTGTCTTCTGTTTTCAGTATTTTCTCTTATCGAACACTTCAAATGTGTCTTCTGTTTTCAGTATCTTCTCTTCTCTTCTAGAACACTTCAAATGTGTCTTCTGTTTTCAGTATCTTCTCTTCTCTTCTCGAACACTTCACATGTGTCTTCTGTTTT
>NW_013867795.1:0-322 GCF_000517525.1 Limulus polyphemus
GTAAAATGATTGTTTCCGGTTTCACGCTCAATATATAACAATATCAAAAGATACTTCCTTGGTCCACTGTAGGTTAAGTAATAAAGTAAAAGGATTGTTTTCTGTTTCACGCTAAATATATAACAATATGAAAAGATACTTCCTTGGTCCACTGTAGATTATATAATAAAGTAAAATGATTGTTTCCTGTTTCATACTAAATATATATAACAATATCAAAAGATACTTCATTGGTCCACTGTAGGTTATATAATAAAGTAAAATGATTGTTTCCGGTTTCACGCTAAATATATAACAATATCAAAAGATACTTCCTTGGTCC
>NW_013867796.1:0-390 GCF_000517525.1 Limulus polyphemus
GCAGATTGTTTTGGTTGTACAACAAACTACCGTGTGTCTGGTTACGCGTCATGTATGCAGTGGCTATGTTAAACTATCACTCCTGTTAATAGTGTGTCCTGCAGATTGTTTTGGTTGTACAACAAACTACCGTGTGTCTGGTTACTCGTCATGTATGCAATGGCTATGTTAAACTATCACTCCTGTTCATAGTGTGTCCTGCAGATTGTTTTGGTCGTACAACAAACTACCGTGTGTCTGGTTACTTGTCATGTATGCAGTGGCTATGTTAAACTATCACTCCTGTTAATATTGTGTCCTGCAGATTGTTTTGGTCGTACAACAAACTAACCGTGTGTCTGGTTACTTGTCATGTATGCAATGGCTATGTTAAACTATCACTCCTGTTAA
>NW_013867797.1:0-562 GCF_000517525.1 Limulus polyphemus
AAATCTTACGTTTTCTTACTGACAGTACACATTATCGTTAAATCTTGTGTCTTCTTATTGACATTACACAGTATCGTTAAATCTTGTGTCTACTTATTGACAGTACACAGTATCGTTAAATCTTGTCTCTTCTTATTGACAGTACACAGTATCGTTAAATCTTGTGTCTTCTTATTGACAGTACACAGTATCGTTAACTCTTGTGTCTTCTTATTGACAGTACACAGTATCGTTAAATCTTAGTATCGTTAAATCTTGTGTCCTCTTATTGACAGTACACAGTATCGTTAAATCTTGTGTCTTCTCATTGACAGAACACAGTATCGTTAAATCTTGTGTCTTCTTATTGACAGTACACAGTATCGTTAAATCTTGTGTCTTCTTATTGACAGTACACAGTATCGTTAAATCTTGTGTCTTCTTATTGAAGTACACAGTATCGTTAAATCTTGTGTCTTCTTATTGACAGTACACAGTATCGTTAAATCTTGTGTCTTCTATATTGACAGTACACAGTATCGTTAAATCTTGTGTCTACTTATTGACAGTACACAGTATCGTT
>NW_013867798.1:0-321 GCF_000517525.1 Limulus polyphemus
TCCATTTGGACGAATCTTCCCGAATTTTTTTATGAACGTTCGTTGCATACTCACTTATTTACATGCATAACTCTAGCTTCATATTATCATTTTTGAGACTATTGTGGTCCATTTTGTTTCTACTTTATTGGCTTTCTGAAAGAGAATGTGTACTGAAGTGAAGCTTTTTGATATTGCTCTGTTATAGATTTCTTGCTATCAGAGGGTTCTAAATTGATGGATCTTAACCTTTTTTGCTATGTATATTCACTAGTTCGTTCCACAGTATCATGAGAAGTTTCATTTTCTACGATACGTTTTAAGGGGGTTATTGAAGGTTTT
>NW_013867799.1:0-322 GCF_000517525.1 Limulus polyphemus
TCAGGGTACTCTTTCCATTGGTGGGCCAACTTGATATAACTTCATTGGATCATGTCCCTTATGCTTGGGTTCCCTTTTAGCACAACATGTACTGCAGGTCCAGCACCATTCTTCCACATCTTGCCCCATACATATCCAGTAAAATTTATGCTGTAGGTGACTCAATGTCTTCTTAACTCCAAGATGTTTTCCTGTTAAACTATCATGGGATTGACACAGCACAACTTCCCGTAACTTTCTCGGTATAACCGTTTGCCAGGTTGTCACTTTCCCATCTGCAGTTCCCATCTCTGGAGAACAACACCATCTTCAAGTTTCAACT
>NW_013867800.1:0-322 GCF_000517525.1 Limulus polyphemus
CGTTTAAAATAATATCAGTTCTATTATTGTAGTAAATGTTAGAATTATACTACCGTTGACTAATAAAATGTTTACATGACAGTTTAATTCATGTCTTGACAGTGACAAAATAAAAGTAACTATCCAATAAACATAACTAAGAAAACTCTAATGCCTGTGATGTATATCTTGAAAAGTAACACACATACATACATACACACACACACACACACACAAAAAAACTTGTAGGTCATATATACATAAACCTGGTTAAAAATTATATCTGCACCTACACTTCAAATAGTTGTTTTTTAGGACACATACTGAAAAAATCATAGTTCAC
>NW_013867801.1:0-322 GCF_000517525.1 Limulus polyphemus
AAGCTGGAACGGTCCCTCCAGGACGGTACAAGTACCCCGGAGCACTGGACCAACGTTTGGGGAGATTTCCAGAACCCACGCTTTCCAACTTCACCCCGGGTTACTGTATGTGTATACAATCATAACCCCATGCCGGGGTCAGAGGATTAATGGGGAGGACATCATATGGATCCCAGGCCATGATATATGATACCACGCATACACATACAGCTCCAGGCTCGGCCCCACTGAAGATTTGAAGGAAAGAAGTCCACTATATAATGAATTGATTTGATACTTAAGGAACTGGTGTTATTAAACTCACACATCAATAACATGAGCA
>NW_013867802.1:0-614 GCF_000517525.1 Limulus polyphemus
CATCAAGAAACATGTTTCCTTGGTATATTTGTAAGAATTAGTATGTTGAATTTTGAGTCACTTTAGATATGCTCACTATACATCACTATAACCATCATCAAGAAACATGTTTCCTTGGTATATTTGTAAGAATTAGTATGTTGAATTTGGTGGGCATATCTAAAGCGACTCAAAATTCAATATACTAATTCTTACAAATATACCAAAGAAACATGGTTCTTGATGCTGGTTATAGTGATGTATGGTGGGCATATCTAAAGTGACTCAAAATTCAACATGCTAATTCTTACGAAATACATCACTATAACCATCGTCAAGAAACATGTTTCCTTGGTATATTTGTAAGAATTAGCATGTTGAATTTTGAGTCACTTTAGATATGCCCACCATACATCACTATAACCAGCATCAAGAACCATGTTTCTTTGGTATATTTGTAAGAATTAGTATATTGAATTTTGAGTCACTTTAGATATGCCCACCATACATCACTATAACCAGCATCAAGAAACATGTTTCTTTGGTATATTTGTAAAAATTAGTATATTGAATTTTGAGTCGCTTTAGATATGCTCACTATACATCACTATAACCATCATCAAGAAACATGTTTC
>NW_013867803.1:0-322 GCF_000517525.1 Limulus polyphemus
ACATCTTGTCCTGACATATAACTAGCATCAGGTTTTATCAATTCAAGCTCTACATTACAACTCACATCTTTCCTGATATATAACTAGCATCATAATTTGTCAAATCAAGCTCTACCTTACAACCCACATCTTGTCCTGACATATAAATAGCATCATATTTTGTCAAATCAAGCTATACCTTACAATCCACATCTTGTCCTGACAAATAATTAGCATCATATTTTGTCAAATCAAGCTGTACCTTACAACTCACATATTGTCCTGACATATAACTAGCATCTTATTTTGTCAAATGAAGCTCTTCCTTACAACCCACATCTTG
>NW_013867804.1:0-321 GCF_000517525.1 Limulus polyphemus
CCAAAAATGAAACGAGGCAGATGGGGTGCCACTGTGCTTGATTCATTACATGAACAATAACTTAGCAAATAGAAAAGAGGTTCTTATTTCATATTCTAGCTTGTCAATATCAGTAATTTGAGCTCCTATTTTGTACAAAACTAAAGATTTAGTATTCTGACTTCACAAACATCTAATTTGAACCAGTGCTGCATTCAACATACCATGTGGCAAAAATAATTGATGTTTAAATTTTTTTTTATTTCCTTTTAAATTAAGAAATTGAGTAATGTATGATACCAAAAACTGAATTATAATCGACATTTTGATACCAAACTTATT
>NW_013867805.1:0-323 GCF_000517525.1 Limulus polyphemus
TGAGTCGAGCGCCTTATCCACCTGGCCATGCCAGGCTCGCTATATGAAACAATTTTTCTCTAACAAAAAACTGGACGTTGACTCCCACACTTAGCATAAACCTCGATTTTTTGAGTACCACTAACTTTTAGTTACCTAGTAGAGATTGTACCTGAAGTAAAGAAGGATCGAAACGATAATTCTCTAGCAACCACAATATAGGAATAAACATACTTTATTTTTATTGTTTTTGTATCCTATTAATATTTAGACGCCCCTTTGTGTAAATGCTCAAAGTCAAAATTATTTTTAAATAAGAACGATCTATTATACACAATGGTCAT
>NW_013867806.1:0-476 GCF_000517525.1 Limulus polyphemus
CCTAATGAAAGCTCAAGGGGATTTGAAGAGCTAAGTATTGGCTGCCTGTGGATTCACCTGAAAAGTGACAAGAGTATGTAAATGCTCTTTTAAGATAAGACGTGTAAAAAAAAAAGGTGTTTCCATAATGTAACCAAACTGAATCCATGATCTTTCAATGCAAAAGTTAGACTTAACATTAGTTACTGTCTAGGATAATATCAATCAAAATAACATTCATAATAAATCAATTTAAATGAAAACCAGTGACCCTGTGTTGGTATAATTAAAACAAAATTTTCTTCTCTTTTCATTTTTGATAAAGAAATGTACATTTATGGAAATTCTACAGGTTGAAATATGTTATCCGTTACAACGAACCAAAAATGAACAAAAAAAGAAGACACAAACTCGATTTTATCTAAGGTTATAATGAAATGCTTTGAAATGTTTTCTTCTTTTTTTATTTGTGATGAAGAGATATGCTTTTATGCCAA
>NW_013867807.1:0-321 GCF_000517525.1 Limulus polyphemus
ACATTATAACGCCCCCACGGCTGAAAGGGCGAGCATGTTTGGTGGGATGCGGATTCCAACCCGCGGCCCTCAGATTGTGAGTCGAGCGCCTTATCCACCTGGCCATGCCGGGCACAATTAAATAAACCAGCTATCTTCCCAGTATACCAGTTCGTGTCTAGATAACATATTACTACAACTAAATAAACCAACTATCCTCCCAGTATACCAGTTCGTGTCTAGGTAACATACTGCTACAATTAAATAAACCAACTATCCTCCCAGTATATCAGTTCGTGTCTAGGTAAGATACTGCTACAATTAAATAGACCAACTATCCTC
>NW_013867808.1:0-350 GCF_000517525.1 Limulus polyphemus
TAGTAATTAAAATTAGATTAAGTGTAAATTCAGGAGAGACAAAATCGCATCCACAATACAAATATCCAACACAGGGGCACAACTCATAAGATGGGTCATCATATAACGTGCCCTGGTTTTCAAAGATACTGGCGGAAGTACGACCCAAATTTCGTTAGGGGTACACCGTCTATCTAGTTTAACTTCAACTTCGCTGGCCTCAAATGATTCAGAAAAAAAAAAAAAATATGTGGATGCTCTAGTCCACAACGTCCCACATCTTTACCATATTTCACTGTCTGTAGCCATATATTTTTTTTTCAATTTAAAGCTAAAATCCGTAAAATACAAATGAAATATGTTATTGTACC
>NW_013867809.1:0-622 GCF_000517525.1 Limulus polyphemus
AACATGACTGTTTGCGTACAACAAACTTGTACTACAGTTTCCCACATAATAAAAAGTAACAAGAAGATGATACTAAAAGTAAAAATTATTTTGGACTGTATGTAATTCCTGTTCAGTAGTTTTACCCCCAAAACAATCAAGTAACATTGGATAATAAATTCAAGTATAATTGTAAAAAAGTTATGATGTGTATGTGGGAAACTGTAGTACAAGTTTGTTGTACGCAAACAGTCATGTTATTTTATGTGGGCTATGTAACAATACATTGATACTAAAACTAGATACTACTAGTTACATTTTATGGCTATGCAACAATACATTGATACTAAAACTAGACACTACTAGTTACATCTTATGGCTATGTAACAATACATTGATACTAAAACTAGATACTACTAGTTACATTTTATGGCTATGTAACAGTACATTGATACTGAAACTAGACACTACTAGTTACCTTTTTATGGCTATGTAACAGTACATTGATACTGAAACTAACTACTACTAGTTACTTTTTATGGCTATGTAACAGTACATTGATACTGAAACTAGACACTACTAGTTACATTTTATGGCTATGTAACAATACATTGATACTAAAACTAGATACAACTAATTTTTC
>NW_013867811.1:0-322 GCF_000517525.1 Limulus polyphemus
GTCACATGTGATTTGAAACAAGTTGCAGAAGGGATATGTATATGTCTGTGACGGAGAAGAGATACTTTGAATTAATAAATGCAATTATACATTTAATATATCGTATATAAGACTCACCCTTATTTTGAAGATAAAGTTTTGGGGAAAAAAAAGCTACAGTCGCATTTGAAAGGTTTTTATTGAACAAAAATTAAATTTGATACTTTAAAAATTAGTATATATTGTTCTAAACAAAAAAAAAAACAGCTCAAAACATTAAAATAAGAAAATACCGTAAATCAAAAAAAAGGTTTACTGTTATTTAGTTTCGTTCAAAACCTAC
>NW_013867812.1:0-528 GCF_000517525.1 Limulus polyphemus
TAGGGCGGTATTTTTGCAGTAGGATGAGGATTGTTGTGGTGGGGTGAAAACTGTTGCCTTGGGATAAAAGTTGTAGAAGTAGAATGGGATTGTTACGTTAGATTAGGGATTGATGTATTTAAAATGAGAATTGTTACAGTGGGGAGGGATTGTTTCAGCAGGGTGAGAACAGTTGCACTTCAGTAGTGTGAGAATTGTTGCACAGAGGTAGTAAATGTTGTAATGGGATGAGGATTGTTGCGCTACAGTATACAGTGTTGTAGTAGGATGAGGATTGTTGCGTTACAGTACATATTGTTGTAGTAGAATGAGGATTATTGCGCTACAGTATATATATTGTTGTAGTAGGATGAGGATTATTGCGCTACAGTATATATTGTTGTAATAGGATGAGGATTGTTGCGCTACAGTATATATATTGTTGTAGTAGGATGAGGATTATTGCGCTACAGTATATATTGTTGTAATAGGATGAGGATTGTTGCGCTACAGTATATATATTGTTGTAGTAGGATGAGGATTATTGCA
>NW_013867813.1:0-320 GCF_000517525.1 Limulus polyphemus
ACTAATCAGTTGTACAAAACATAACAAAGTAGTGTCTGTATGGGACTAATCAGTTGTACAAATATAATGTAGTGTCTGTATGGGACTAATCTGTTGTACAAAACATAACAAAGTAGTGTTTGTATGGGACTAATCAGTTGTACAAAACATAACAAAGTAGTGTCTCTATGGGACTAATCAGTTGTACAAAACATAAGAAAGTAGTGTCTGTATGGGACTAATCTGTTGTACAAACATAATGTAGTGTCTGTATGGGACTAATCAGTTGTACAAATATAATGTAGTGTCTGTATGGGACTAATCAGTTGTACAAACATAAT
>NW_013867814.1:0-322 GCF_000517525.1 Limulus polyphemus
CACAAACAACCCCCTTGTTCGTGCACGTTATGAAAACAAAGGTGTGATTCCTACACAAACAACCCCCTTGTTCGTGCACGTTATGAAAAACAAAGGTGTGATTCCTACACAAACAGCCCCCTTGTTCGTGCACGTTATGAAAACAAAGGTGTGATTCCTACACAAACAACCCCCTTGTTCGTGCACGCTATGAAAAAATAGGACGTGACTCCAGCACAAACAAGTCCCTTGTTCGTGCACGTTATGAAAACAAAGGTGTGATTTCTACACAAACAACCCCCTTGTTCGTGCACGCTATAAAAAAATGGCGTGACTCCAGCAC
>NW_013867815.1:0-321 GCF_000517525.1 Limulus polyphemus
GTCACATATTGTTACTGTTATTGGTCCATGTCTATAGTTAAACAACTAAAGGTGTCACATATTGTTAGACTGTTATTGGTCCAGGTCTGTAGTTAAACAACTAAAGGTGTCACATATTGTTAGACTGTTATTGGTCCATGTCTGTAGTTAAGTAACTAGAGGTGTCACATATTGTTACTGTTATTGGTCCATGTCTATAGTTAAATGACTAAAGGCTGCTTAAAATATACATGATTATATGTAGAAAACTTAATATATAAAACCTGTGTTACTGCACTGTCTAAATCAACTGTCGCACCAACAGAGTAATACTAGATGTCG
>NW_013867816.1:0-321 GCF_000517525.1 Limulus polyphemus
GCTCTATAACAAACGCTATATCAACGAACGTCAACAATACTTCTGACAGCAGTTCAATTACTCACTATCTACACACACATTACATTATTGTACCGTCACGTTGTCACCCTCTTTTATATACCAGGCTACCCTATATGTAGTAAATGCTAGAGCATTCGCCAAGGTACAGGATAGTTCTAGAAATTAGGTGGCGCCACACCAGTCACGTGACCTCGATGACGCAACACTGCCCCTCCTTAGTATAGTTCGTCCCGAACAATAGCCACATACAATAAACCAATAACAATTAACAATAGCTTAATTAAAATGTACAGAATTACA
>NW_013867817.1:0-322 GCF_000517525.1 Limulus polyphemus
TGGGAAAGTGATGACGTGGCAAATGGTTATACCGAGAAAGTTACAGGAAGTTGTGCTGCATCAATCCCATGATAGTTTAACAGGAGGGCATCTCGGAATTAAGAAAACATTGAGTCACCTACGACACAGATTTTACTGGATAGGTATGTGGTAAGATGTGGAAGAATGATGCAGGACATGTTGTGCTAAAAGGGGACCCAAGAATATGGGATGTGCTCCAATGAAGTTTAATCAAGTTGGCACAACAATGGAAAGAGTAGCCATTGACATTGCTGGTCCTTTGCCCCAAACTCGTTCTGGAAACAGGTGCATTTGTGTGGTG
>NW_013867818.1:0-322 GCF_000517525.1 Limulus polyphemus
GTAGGCACAATTCGCTTAACGGGAAGCTAGCTAGCTTTATCCTTCGTTATTCACCAGCCACACACGCCAAGTTTTCCACCGTTGAAGTTAGATAACGTTTTTGTAAAAGTACTAATGTCCTATGAGAATCCGCTGAAGTTAATTATTTGTATTGTTCGAAATTTATAAATGTTACTGGTCAAATATCTGAACTTTCCCGATTAATAAGCGTTCAACACAGTTATAGCTTACGAAATTTATAGAACACCGATTACAGCAACCCAATAATAGATACTCTTTTTTTTTAGTGCGTCGCGTTGGTTATATTTATAGGCGTGTGGAG
>NW_013867819.1:0-319 GCF_000517525.1 Limulus polyphemus
ACTCTACTCAGTTTTGAGAAGGGAAAAGGTGAAGCTCTTGATGAAGTTACTACCACTGATGTGACTGTTACCGATGATAGGACATTTCCTAATGAAGCAGATGAACCCCACATGAAGCAGAAGCCAACGAGACGGAGACCAGTACGGAAGAAGATACGTCCCGTAAAATTAAGAGACTTTGTTGAATTGTAATTTTGTGATTGTTATTCTGTACATTTAATTAAGTTATTGTTAATTGTTATTGGGTTAATGTAAGTGGCTATTGTTCGGGACGAACAATACTAAGGAGGGGGCAGTGTTGCGTCAGCGAGGTCACGGG
>NW_013867820.1:0-320 GCF_000517525.1 Limulus polyphemus
GTGATCTCTACAGAATCATCAAAGGATTTCGGAGAAAGTTATCATTGTTTGAAGCACAACTGGAAGGAGGAAACTTCTCTCATTTTCAGTGTTTCAAAGAGTTTCGCGCTGGAATCGCAGAAGATGTCAACCTTGAGTTTCCGAAGAAGATTATTAGTGACTTAAATAAGCATTTTTGGAGAGATTTTCAGATCTCGACAGAATTGAGAGTGACATTCTTCTGTTCCAGAATCCGTTTCATTGTAACCTTGATGACATGCCAGTCGAACTACAGTTGGAGCTCACTGATTTGCAAGCAAATGATTTGTTGAAAGAGAAGC
>NW_013867821.1:0-322 GCF_000517525.1 Limulus polyphemus
CTATCTACTATCCTATCTTGATGAATTGTAAGGTAATACAACCTATTATCACAGCTGAATGAATTGTAAGGTAACACTAGCTACTATCCAAGCTGAATGAATTGTAAGGTAATACTATCTACTATCCTATCTTGATGAATTGTAAGGTAATACAACCTATTATCACAGCTGAATGAATTGTAAGGTAACACTACCTACTATTCAAGCTGAATGAATTGTAAAGTAATACTAGCTACTATCCAAGCTGAATGAATTGTAAGGTAATACTATCTACTATCCTATCTGGATGAATTGTAAGGTAACAATAGCTACTATCCAAGCT
>NW_013867822.1:0-322 GCF_000517525.1 Limulus polyphemus
TCGTTTTGTACCAGTACTTCGTTCCATTTGGACGGATCATCTCCAAATTTGTATGAACGTTCGTTGCATCCTTGCGTATTTACATGCAAAATTCTAGCCTTCTATTGTCATTTTTGCGACTTTTGTGGTCGTTTTATGTTACTCTTTTATTGGCTTTTCTGAAAGCGTATGTGTACTGCAGTGAAGATTTTGGTTACTGATTGTTTTTCGATTTCTTGTTACTAGAGGGTCCTAAATTGATGATTCTTCACCAAATTTGGTATGTAGGTAAACTTTAACGTTGCGAAGAAATATGCACAATTTTACCTTCCTACTCTTTGTT
>NW_013867823.1:0-361 GCF_000517525.1 Limulus polyphemus
CCCTAGTTGTTTAACTGTACCCAGCTGTATAATGTGGGTGAATTAATGAATCAAGTGGTAAGTATCACCATAATTGTTTAAATCTACCCAGCTGTATAATGTGGGTGAATCAATGAATCAAGTGTTAAGTATAACCCTAGTTGTTTAAATCTACACATCTGTATAATGTGGGTGAATCAATGAATCAAGTGGTAAGTATCACCCTAGGTGTTTAACTCTACCCAGCTGTATAATGTGGGTGAATTAATGATTCAAGTGATAGGTATAACCCTAGTTGTTTAACTCTACCCAGCTGTATAATGTGGGTGAATCAATGAATCAAGGTGGTAAGTATCACCCTAGTTGTTTAAATCAACACATC
>NW_013867824.1:0-319 GCF_000517525.1 Limulus polyphemus
TTAACTAGAATAGGGTGCATTGTATGTGGTGGAAGCGAAACAACGTATTAGATAACGTTTTGTTTGTTAACTAGAACAGGGTGCATTGATGTGGTGGAAGCGAAACAACGTATTAGATCATGTTTTGTTTGTTAAATAGAACAGGGTGCATTGTATGTGGTGGAAGCGAAACAACGTATTAGATCATGTTTTGTTTGTTAAATAGAACAGGGCGCATTGTATGTGGTGGAAGCGAAACAACGTATTAGATCATGTTTTGTTTGTTAACTAGAACAGGGTGCATTGTATGTGGTGGAAGCGAAACAACGTATTAGATCAT
>NW_013867825.1:0-319 GCF_000517525.1 Limulus polyphemus
CCCTTTACAACCTCGTGGGAATAAACATCTGACTCACTGGACAATAATGTCTTGCACTCTAACCCTTTACAACCACGTGGAAATAAACATCTGACTCACTGGACAATAATCTCTTGCACTCTAACCCTTTACAACCACGTGGGAATAAACATCTGACTCACTGGACAATAATGTCTTGCACTCTAACCCTTTACAACCACGTGGAATAAACATCTGACTCACTGGACAATAATCTCTTGCACTCTAACCCTTTACAACCACGTGGGAATAAACATCTGACTCACTGGACAATAATGTCTTGCACTCTAACCCTTTACAA
>NW_013867826.1:0-322 GCF_000517525.1 Limulus polyphemus
TTTAACGATACTGTGTACTTTCAATAAGAAGAAACAATATTTAACGATAATGTGTACTGTCAATAAGAAGACACACGATTTAACGATACTGTGTACTGTCAATAAGAAGACACAAGATTTAACGATACTGTGTACTGTCAATAAGAAGACACAAGATTTAACGATACTGTGTACTGTCAATAAGAAGACACATGATTTAAAAATAGTGTGTACTATCTATAAAAAGACCCAAGATTTAACGATACTGTGTACTGTCAATAAGAAGACACAAGATTTAACGATACTGTGTACTGTCAATAAGAAGACAGAAGATTTAACGATA
>NW_013867827.1:0-322 GCF_000517525.1 Limulus polyphemus
ATAACAAAGTTGAACTATTTTACATAGCTTTATTTCCAATACTACTCTTGTCATTATCCATAGAAAGTGAGAAACATGAAGAATGAAATAGAATCTACATACACAGCAGTTTTTACGGAGATTCCTGATATCGCGTATTTTATATTAGTTAACGCGAATTATTATCGGAATTAGTATAATAAATACTTGAACAAGATATTTAGACTGTGATTTAATTGGTTTATGCAATTGATAAATTCTCGTTATTTCAAAGTTTACATCACGCCATTCTTGTTGATACTAAACTGATATAAGAACCACCTCAGAAACGCTAAAATGAATA
>NW_013867828.1:0-322 GCF_000517525.1 Limulus polyphemus
TTACACCAATTTGTTACGTCTCCCTGTGTTAATTAACTTTCCGCAACTTCGTTCCGACGAAACTTAAGCGACACAAGTTCTTTCTTAATAAAACTGGTTTATTATTTCCGAATATAACTTTATCAATACACTCAACTTCAACAATCGCGCTAAACAAACGCTGTTACTCACTCTATACACACATTACTTTACCCTCGCGTCACGTTGTCCCCTCTTATATATATATATCCGCCTACCCTAGTAAATACTAGAGCATTCGCCAAAGTACATGATAGTTCTAGAAACGTTGCGTCACTGTAGTCATGTGACTCGCTGACGCAAC
>NW_013867829.1:0-323 GCF_000517525.1 Limulus polyphemus
CGCGCATGCTCCCAGCGTTCGAATGACTTCTGTTATTGTAACAATATTGTATGAATACATACAAAATAATGAAAAGTAATGTTAGCATTTTATGGCAAAAAAGGAGGAAATGGAAATTTGATACAAATCCTCATGACATGTACAATGTACAGCCAAGAAATGGAATTCAGACATGTACAATGAAACTGATTCTCTTGTTGATGAAGATTTAAACAGTTATGCTTTACTCAATTATCTATATCTTCAATCTATCTGCATATCTATCTCTGCCCTCATGCTGGTTTTTCTCGCCAGGCTTATATACTAAAAAAGAGGGTGCCTGG
>NW_013867830.1:0-715 GCF_000517525.1 Limulus polyphemus
CGTGGAGTTGTTGTACCAAATAACGCTAAAGATGAGTATGGTGGTTACAAATTCGGTAACTAGAGTTACACATAGGTGTTTATGGAGTAGTTGTACCAAGTAAAGTTAAAGATGAGTATGGTGGTTATAAATTCTGTATCGAACACCTAGGTGTAACTCTAATGGAGTAGTTGATCCAAGTAAGGCTAAAGATGAGTATGGTGGTTATAAATTCGGTAACTAGAGATACACCTAGGTGTTCGTGGAGTTGTTGTACCAAATAACGCTAAAGATGAGTATGGGTTACACATTCAGTAATTAGAGTTACACCTAGGTGTTGATGGAGTAGTTGTGCCAAATTCCGCTAAAAATAACTACTCCATGAACACCTAGGTGTAAGTATAGTTACCGAATACCAAGTAAGGCTAAAGATGAGTATGGTGGTTATAAATTCGGTAACTAGAGTTACATCTAGGTGTTCGAGGAGTGACTGTACCAAATAACGCTAAAGATGAGTATGGGGTTATAAATTCGGTAACTAGAGTTAAACCTAAGTGTTCCTGGAGAAGTTGTACCAAGTAAGGCTAAAGATGAGTATGGTGGTTATAAATTCCGTAACTATAGTTACACCTAGGTGTTCATGGAGTAGTTGTACCAAGTAATGCTAAAGATGAGTATGGTGGTTATAAATTCGGTAACTACAGTTACATCTCGGTATTCGTGAAGTTGTTGTACC
>NW_013867831.1:0-323 GCF_000517525.1 Limulus polyphemus
ATAGACCATGAATAAAGGTTCTCGTCAGCGGACATGTAAAGGTAAAGACGGACATGTTTAGACGTAAGTAAAGAAGACGAAGTTAGATAAACTACGCACATAGACCATGAATAAAGGTTCTCGTCAGCGGACATGTAAAGGTAAAGATGGACATGTTTAGACGTAATTATGTAAAGAAGACGAAGTTAGATAAACTACGCACGTAGATCATGAATAAAGGTTTTCGTCAGCGGACATGTAAAGGTAAAGACGGACATGTTTAGACGTAATTATGTAAAGAAGACGAAGTTAGATAAACTACGCACGTAGATCATGAATAAAGG
>NW_013867832.1:0-323 GCF_000517525.1 Limulus polyphemus
GTCTGCAGTCATTTTTGCAGGGTCTTCGGCTCAGTCCGTCGGCATTTACATGAGATTTTCCTTCTCTGTATTCAATATCATAATTAGACTGGTCTATCTTTCCGATCCAACATGCCAGTTGTCCCTCTGGGTTATTTAATGATCTTAACCAGCGTAATGCAGCATGGTCTGTCCTGATGGTAAACCTAACCTCATAGAGGTAAGGATAGAAATATTTCAGACTCTTTACTATAGCAAGGAATTCCCTCCGTGTTACACAGTAGTTCCTCTCTGGTCTACTCAAAACCCTACTGAAGTAGGCCACCACATGTTCGTTTTCACCC
>NW_013867833.1:0-314 GCF_000517525.1 Limulus polyphemus
ACCATCTGGGTTTAACATGAGTATACACCACAAAACTTAATAACGCCATCTGGGTTTAACATGATATACACCACAAAACTTAATAACGCCATCTGGGTTTAACATGCATATACACCACAAAACTTAATAACGCCATCTGGGTGTAACATGCACATACACCACAAAACTTAATAACGCCATCTGGGTGTAACATGCACACACACACCACAAAACTTAACAACGCCATCTGGGCGTAACATGCACACACACACCACAAAACTTAACAACGCCATCTGGATGTAACATGCACACACACACCACAAAACTTAACAACG
>NW_013867834.1:0-322 GCF_000517525.1 Limulus polyphemus
GGAACTCAAATTACCAATATTGACAAACTGGAACATAAAATAAGGTCTATTTGCTAAGATATTGCTCACGTAATCAAACACAGTGGAACCTGCCCACCTCTTTCTATTTTTGGAAATGCTCCCTTATATACACTTACTTCTATACATGACATGAGTAACCAATCCGAGGCTCAGAATGTCCCCCTAGTGGCTTTCTCAGCCATTATAATGGGCTTGGACACCATTTCTTTCTTCTGAACCAAGATTTTAATGAGGTAGTGTGTTTTTAGTCTGCTCGGAGTTTCATATTTTTTTAGACTAAAAGACATCTTAGTTACTAAAC
>NW_013867835.1:0-538 GCF_000517525.1 Limulus polyphemus
ATCTTCAGGAGTAACTTACAAGACTATTTTATACTTCAATAAAAGTTTTTATTGTGTAAATATAAAATGTTGTTTTTAATCAATTATTTATTATAATTTTAGCAAAAAATTTTAAACACAAGTGCCGGTAGTGGATATACATTAAATCTAGAAATGTTGTATTAGTAAGTTAGATCACTGTGAAAATAAAAATAAAAAATAACTACTAACTTTTAATTAGCCATTACAGGTTGAATTATTATAATGTGTTATTATCATATAACTATGTGTGGAGAATGTTTTAATAGTGATTTGAAATTTAAGAAACTTGTTGCTCGAGTCTTGATGAACATTGGAATAATCTTATTTTTAGTCAGTAATTGTCATTGTTACCTTGTGTGTGTGTGTGTGTGTGTTTGTTACCATGAGCGAAGAACTTCTAAATTCTGTAACAACTTTACTTTCCAAAAGGTTATTTTGCAACTTCAAGTTTTCAATTTTTCTCTCCAAAATTCAATAATAATTAATTATTTGCACTTTAGCTGCGGATCAGCGGCTC